>NW_027258132.1:0-117073 GCF_045791955.1 Oncorhynchus clarkii lewisi | reverse complement strand
CCATACTGTGTCATATCCCTGAGGCTATAGGGTTCTGACCCAACCTGTTAGTTAGCCCATACTGTGTCATATCCCTGAGGCTATAGGGTTCTGACCCAACCTGTTAGTTAGCCCGTACTGTGCCATATCCCTGAGACTATAGGGTTCTGACCCAACCTGTTAGTTAGCCTGTACTGTGTCATATCCCTGAGGCTATAGGGTTCTGACCCAACCTGTTAGTTAGCCCGTACTGTGTCATATCCCTGAGGCTATAGGGTTCTGACCCAACCGGTTAGTTAGCCTGTACTGTGCCATATCCCTGAGGCTATAGGGTTCTGACACAACCTGTTAGTTAGCCTGTACTGTGTCATATCCATGAGGCTATAGGGTTCTGACCCAACCTGTTAGTTAGCCTGTACTGTGCCATATCCCTGAGGCTATAGGGTTCTGACCCAACCTGTTAGTTAGCCTGTACTGTGTCATATCCCTGAGGCTATAGGGTTCTGACCCAACCTGTTAGTTAGCCCGTACTGTGTCATATCCCTGAGGCTATAGGGTTCTGACCCAACCTGTTAGTTAGCCCGTACTGTGTCATATCCCTGAGGCTATAGGGTTCTGACCCAACCTGTTAGTTAGCTTGTACTGTGTCATATCCCTGAGGCTATAGGGTTCTGACCCAACCTGTTAGTTAGCCCGTACTGTGTCATATCCCTGAGGCAATGGGGTTCTGACCCAACCTGTTAGTTAGCCCGTACTGTGTCATATCCCTGAGGCTATGGGGTTCTGACCCAACCTGTTAGTTAGCCCGTACTGTGTCATATCCCTGAGGCTATAGGGTTCTGACCCAACCTGTTAGTTAGCCCGTACTGTGTCATATCCCTGAGGCTATAGGGTTCTGACCCAACCTGTTAGTTAGCCTGTACTGTGTCATATCCCTGAGGCTATAGGGTTCTGACCCAACCTGTTAGTTAGCCCATACTGTGTCATATCCCTGAGGCTATAGGGTTCTGACCCAACCTGTTAGTTAGCCTGTACTGTGTCATATCCCTGAGGCTATAGGGTTCTGACCCAACCTGTTAGTTAGCCTGTACTGTGTCATATCCCTGAGGCTATAGGGTTCTGACCCAACCTGTTAGTTAGCCCGTACTGTGTCATATCCCTGAGGCTATAGGGTTCTGACCCAACCTGTTAGTTAGCCCGTACTGTGTCATATCCCTGAGGCTATAGGGTTCTGACCCAACCTGTTAGTTAGCCCGTACTGTGTCATATCCCTGAGGCTATAGGGTTCTGACCCAACCTGTTAGTTAGCCTGTACTGTGTCATATCCCTGAGGCTATAGGGTTCTGACCCAACCTGTTAGTTAGCCCGTACTGTGTCATATCCCTGAGGCTATAGGGTTCGGGCCCAACCTGTTAGTTAGCCTGTACTGTGTCATATCCCTGAGGCTATAGGGTTCTGACCCAACCTGTTAGTTAGCCTGTACTGTGTCATATCCCTGAGGCTATAGGGTTTTGACCCAACCTGTTAGTTAGCCTGTACTGTGCCATATCCCTGAGGCTATAGGGTTCTGACCCAACCTGTTAGTTAGCCCGTACTGTGTCATATCCCTGAGGCTATAGGGTTCTGACCCAACCTGTTAGTTAGCCCGTACTGTGTCATATCCCTGAGGCTATAGGGTTCTGACCCAACCTGTTAGTTAGCCCGTACTGTGTCATATCCCTGAGGCTATAGGGTTCTGACCCAACCTGTTAGTTAGCCCGTACTGTGTCATATCCCTGAGGCTATAGGGTTCTGACCCAAACTGTTAGTTAGCCCGTACTGTGTCATATCCCTGAGGCTATAGGGTTCTGACCCAACCTGTTAGTTAGCCCGTACTGTGTCATATCCCTGAGGCTATAGGGTTCTGACCCAACCTGTTAGTTAGCCCGTACTGTGTCATATCCCTGAGGCTATAGGGTTCTGACCCAACCTGTTAGTTAGCCCGTACTGTGTCATATCCCTGAGGCTATATGGTTCTGACCCAACCTGTTAGTTAGCCCGTACTGTGTCATATCCCTGAGGCTATAGGGTTCTGACCCAACCTGTTAGTTAGCCTGTACTGTGCCATATCCCTGAGGCTATAGGGTTCTGACCCAACCTGTTAGTTAGCCCGTACTGTGTCATATCCCTGAGGCTATAGGGTTCTGACCCAACCTGTTAGTTAGCCTGTACTGTGTCATATCCCTGAGGCTATAGGGTTCTGACCCAACCTGTTAGTTAGCCTGTACTGTGTCATATCCCTGAGGCTATAGGGTTCTGACCCAACCTGTTAGTTAGCCCGTACTGTGTCATATCCCTGAGGCTATAGGGTTCTGACCCAACCTGTTAGTTAGCCCGTACTGTGTCATATCCCTGAGGCTATAGGGTTCTGACCCAACCTGTTAGTTAGCCCGTACTGTGTCATATCCCTGAGGCTATAGGGTTCTGACCCAACCTGTTAGTTAGCCCGTACTGTGTCATGTCCCTGAGGCTATAGGGTTCTGACCCAACCTGTTAGTTAGCCCGTACTGTGTAAATACTTCAGTTAGTTATTGAACCCATTGCCCTCTATGGTTGTGAAGTCTGGGGACCAACTAAGAATTCACAAAATGGGACAAACACCTAATTGAAACTCTGCACTTTGTTTACAACGCAAAACCCCAAACAATGCATGAAGAGCAGAATTAGGACGATACCCACTAATTATCAAAATCCAGAAAAGAGCTGATAAATTCTACAACCACCTAAAAGGAAGCGATGCCCAAACCTTCCACAACAAAGCCATCACCTACAGAGAGATGAACCTGGAGAAGAGTCCCCTAAGCAAGCTGGTCCTGAGGCTCTGTTCACAAACACAAACAGACCCCACAGAGCCCCAGGAGAGCAACACAATTAGACCCAACCACATTATCAGGATGCCAAAAGATAAATAGACTCCCTGGTCCCATTCTATATAATCAGGAGGAAGAACCTTCTAGACTCCCTGGTCCCATTCTATATAATCAGGAGGAAGAACCTTCTAGACTCCCTGGTCCCATTCTATATAATCAGGAGGAAGAACCTTTGGCCTACAGGCTATGGAAGTTATAGACCTACTGCATTGGCCTACAGGCTATGGAAGTTATAGACCTACTGCATTGGCCTACAGGCTATGGAAGTTATAGACCTACTGCATTGGCCTATAGGCTATGGAAGTTATAGACCTACTGCATTGGCCTACAGGCTATGGAAGTTATAGACCTACTGCATTGGCCTACAGGCTATGGAAGTTATAGACCTACTGCATTGGCCTATAGGCTATGGAAGTTATAGACCTACTGCATTGGCGTACAGGCTATGGAAGTTATAGACCTACTGCATTGGCGTACAGGCTATGGAAGTTATAGACCTACTGCATTGGCCTACAGGCTATGGAAGTTATAGACCTACTGCATTGGCCTATAGGCTATGGAAGTTATAGACCTACTGCATTGGCCTATAGGCTATGGAATGGAGGAGGAGGAGGAGGAGGTGTGGTGGTGCTTTGCTGGTGACACTGTCTGTGATTTATTTAGAATTCAAGGCATACTTAACCAGCATGGCCACCTAGCATTCTGCAGTGGGACTATCTTTTGTTGTTCAACAGGACAATGACCCAACACACCTCCAGGCTTTGTAAGGGCTATTTGACCAAGAAGGAGAGTGATCGAGTGCTGCATTAGATGACCCGACCTCAACCCAATTGAGATGGTTTGGGATGAGTTGGACCGCAGAGTGAAGGAAAAGCAGCCAACAAGTGCTCAGCGAATGTGGGAACTCCTTCAAGACTGTTGGAAAAGCATTCCAGGTTAAGCCTGGTTGAGAGAATACCAAGAGTGTGCAAAGCTGTCGTCAAGGCAAAATGTGTCTACTTTGAAGAATCTCAAATATAAAAAAATATGTAATATGTGTTAATTCATAGTTTTGATGTCTTCACTATTATTCTACAATGAGTAGGTACCTCTCTGGTACCCTTAGAGAGGCCTGGTACCCTTAGAGAGGCCTGGTACCCACAGAGAGGCCTGGTACCCACAGAGAGGCCTGGTACCCTTAGAGAGGCCTGATACCCTTAGAGAGGCCTGGTATCCTTAGAGAGGCCTGGTACCCACAGAGAGGCCTGGTACCCACAGAGAGGCCTGGTACCCACAGAGAGGCCTGGTACCCACAGAGAGGCCTGGTACCCACAGAGAGGCCTGGTACCCACAGAGTTCTGGGCTGACACAGGGACCATATTGTCCATTCATGGGGCCTGCCTGGCTCTGGGCCTGCCTGGCTCTGGTCCTGCCTGGCTCTGGGCCTGCCTGCCACATGGCTTCTACACACCAGGACCAGGCACAGCTGAGGGCATGATGTAATCATTTAACATACACTCACACTGTGTTCTCACTTCCCTGTTGTTACCGCCTGACCATCAGTATGTCTTTATACAGGTTGTTACTGTCTGACCATCAGTATGTCTTTATACAGGTTGTTATAGAGGGACCATCAGTATGTCTTTATACAGGTTGTTACTGTCTGACCATCAGTATGTCTTTATACAGGTTGTTACTGTCTGACCATCAGTATGTCTTTATACAGGTTGTTACTGTCTGACCATCAGTATGTCTTTATACAGGTTGTTACTGTCTGACCATCAGTATGTCTTTATACAGGTTGTTATAGAGGGACCATCAGTATGTCTTTATACAGGTTGTTACTGCCTGACCATCAGTATGTCTTTATACAGGTTGTTATAGAGGGACCATCAGTATGTCTTTATACAGGTTGTTACTGTCTGACCATCAGTATGTCTTTATACAGGTTGTTATAGAGGGACCATCAGTATGTCTTTATACAGGTTGTTACTGCCTGACCATCAGTATGTCTTTATACAGGTTGTTACCGCCTGACCATCAGTATGTCTTTATACAGGTTGTTACCGCCTGACCATCAGTATGTCTTTATACAGGTTGTTATAGAGGGACCATCAGTATGTCTTTATACAGGTTGTTACTGTCTGACCATCAGTATGTCTTTATACAGGTTGTTACTGCCTGACCATCAGTATGTCTTTATACAGGTTGTTATAGAGGGACCATCAGTATGTCTTTATACAGGTTGTTACTGTCTGACCATCAGTATGTCTTTATACAGGTTGTTATAGAGGGACCATCAGTATGTCTTTATACAGGTTGTTACTGCCTGACCATCAGTATGTCTTTATACAGGTTGTTATAGAGGGACCATCAGTATGTCTTTATACAGGTTGTTACTGAGGGACCATCAGTATGTCTTTATACAGGTTGTTATAGAGGGACCATCAGTATGTCTTTATACAGGTTGTTACTGTCTGACCATCAGTATGTCTTTATACAGGTTGTTATAGAGGGACCATCAGTATGTCTTTATACAGGTTGTTATAGAGGGACCATCAGTACAGTGCCTTGCGAAAGTATTCGGCCCCCTTGAACTTTGCGACCTTTTGCCACATTTCAGGCTTCAAACATAAAGATATAAAACTGTATTTTTTTGTGAAGAATCAACAACAAGTGGGACACAATCATGAAGTGGAACGACATTTATTGGATATTTCAAACTTTTTTAACAAATCAAAAACTGAAAAATTGGGCGTGAATGTGAAATCTGAAATGTGGCAAAAGGTCGCAAAGTTCAAGGGGGCCGAATACTTTCGCAAGGCACTGTATGTCTTTATACAGGTTGTTTGGGTCTGTCTGTATCAGGGTGTTGTTGTAGTGCCATCTCTAGCAGTGTGTCTGTCTGTTTCAGGGTGTTGTTGTAGTGCCATCTCTAGCAGTGTGTCTGTCTGTTTCAGGGTGTTGTTGTAGTGCCATCTCTAGCAGTCTGTCTGTTTCAGGGTGTTGTTGTAGTACCATCTCTAGCAGTGTGTCTGTTTCAGGGTGTTGTTGTAGTGCCATCTCTAGCAGTCTGTCTGTCTGTTTCAGGGTGTTGTTGTAGTACCATCTCTTGCAGTCTGTCTGTTTCAGGGTGTTGTTGTAGTGCCATCTCTAGCAGTGTGTCTGTCTGTTTCAGGGTGTTGTTGTAGTACCATCTCTAGCAGTGTGTCTGTCTGTTTCAGGGTGTTGTTGTAGTGCCATCTCTAGCAGTGTGTCTGTTTCAGGGTGTTGTTGTAGTGCCATCTCTAGCAGTGTGTCTGTCTGTTTCAGGGTGTTGTTGTAGTACCATCCAGTTAGCCAGCCAGGTCACCTGGAGATGCTCTCTGTCTTCGTCCCGGGAGGCTGGCGTCACCTCTGAAATGTTTTATTGTACCATGCTACTACTCTGTACATGTGGCACTGCATGGTCGTGATCTGTCCCATCTAACAGCACTGTCTCGCCAGCTGTATGCCAGCCAAACCCACAGTGGGGCCCCCGGGTCCCATCCCCCAGCTCTCTTCTCCCTCTGTCCAGGGATTGACTAGCTGTTTTGACTGGGATCTCTGTCATCTTTGGATGGTAATCATGTTGACACACGAGTCATCCATGCCAAGAGGGGCTCTATCTCTGTCTGTCTCTGTCCAGCCAGCCAGCCAGCTACAGACAACAGTTGTCCTATCCCTGAGAGCTAGCTGACTGTACCGTCTGTCTGTCTCTGTCCCACCAGCCAGCCAGCTACAGACAACAGTTGTCCTATCCCTGAGATCTAGCTGACTGTACCGTCTGTCTGTCTCTGTCCCGCCAGCCAGCTACAGACAACAGTTGTCCTATCCCTGAGATCTAGCTGACTGTACCGTCTGTCTGTCTCTGTCCCGCCAGCCAGCTACAGACAACAGTTGTCCTATCCCTGAGAGCTAGCTGACTGTACCGTCTGTCTGTCTCTGTCCCACCAGCCAGCTACAGACAACAGTTGTCCTATCCCTGAGATCTAGCTGACTGTACCGTCTGTCTCTGTCCCACCAGCCAGCCAGCTACAGACAACAGTTGTCCTATCCCTGAGATCTAGCTGACTGTACCGTCTGTCTGTCTCTGTCCCGCCAGCCAGCTACAGACAACAGTTGTCCTATCCCTGAGAGCTAGCTGACTGTACCGTCTGTCTGTCTCTGTCCCGCCAGCCAGCTACAGACAACAGTTGTCCTATCCCTGAGAGCTAGCTGACTGTACCGTCTGTCTGTCTCTGTCCCGCCAGCCAGCTACAGACAACAGTTGTCCTATCCCTGAGATCTAGCTGACTGTACCGTCTGTCTGTCTCTGTCCCACCAGCCAGCCAGCTACAGACAACAGTTGTCCTATCCCTGAGATCTAGCTGGCTGTACCGTCTGTCTGTCTCTGTCCCACCAGCCAGCCAGCTACAGACAACAGTTGTCCTATCCCTGAGATCTAGCTGACTGTACCGTCTGTCTGTCTCTGTCCCACCAGCCAGCCAGCTACAGACAACAGTTGTCCTATCCCTGAGATCTAGCTGGCTGTACCGTCTGTCTGTCTCTGTCCCACCAGCCAGCCAGCTACAGACAACAGTTGTCCTATCCCTGAGAGCTAGCTGACTGTACCGTCTGTCTGTCTCTGTCCCGCCAGCCAGCTACAGACAACAGTTGTCCTATCCCTGAGATCTAGCTGACTGTACCGTCTGTCTGTCTCTGTCCCACCAGCCAGCCAGCTACAGACAACAGTTGTCCTATCCCTGAGATCTAGCTGGCTGTACCGTCTGTCTGTCTCTGTCCCACCAGCCAGCTACAGACAACAGTTGTCCTATCCCTGAGATCTAGCTGGCTGTACCGTCTGTCTGTCTCTGTCCCACCAGCCAGCTACAGACAACAGTTGTCCTATCCCTGAGATCTAGCTGACTGTACCGTCTGTCTGTCTCTGTCCCACCAGCCAGCTACAGACAACAGTTGTCCTATCCCTGAGATCTAGCTGGCTGTACCGTCTGTCTGTCTCTGTCCCACCAGCCAGCTACAGACAACAGTTGTCCTATCCCTGAGATCTAGCTGACTGTACCGTCTGTCTGTCTCTGTCCCACCAGCCAGCTATAGACAACAGTTGTCCTATCCCTGAGATCTAGCTGACTGTACCGTCTGTCTGTCTCTGTCCCACCAGCCAGCTATAGACAACAGTTGTCCTATCCCTGAGATCTAGCTGACTGTACCGTCTGTCTGTCTCTGTCCCACCAGCCAGCTATAGACAACAGTTGTCCTATCCCTGAGATCTAGCTGACTGTACCGTCTGTCTGTCTCTGTCCCACCAGCCAGCTATAGACAACAGTTGTCCTATCCCTGAGATCTAGCTGACTGTACCGTCTGTCTGTCTCTGTCCCACCAGCCAGCTATAGACAACAGTTGTCCTATCCCTGAGATCTAGCTGGCTGTACCGTCTGTCTGTCTCTGTCCCACCAGCCAGCTACAGACAACAGTTGTCCTATCCCTGAGATCTAGCTGACTGTACCGTCTGTCTGTCTCTGTCCCACCAGCCAGCTACAGACAACAGTTGTCCTATCCCTGAGATCTAGCTGACTGTACCGTCTGTCTGTCTCTGTCCCGCCAGCCAGCTACAGACAACAGTTGTCCTATCCCTGAGATCTAGCTGACTGTACCGTCTGTCTGTCTCTGTCCCACCAGCCAGCCAGCTACAGACAACAGTTGTCCTATCCCTGAGATCTAGCTGGCTGTACCGTCTGTCTGTCTCTGTCCCACCAGCCAGCTACAGACAACAGTTGTCCTATCCCTGAGATCTAGCTGGCTGTACCGTCTGTCTGTCTCTGTCCCACCAGCCAGCTACAGACAACAGTTGTCCTATCCCTGAGATCTAGCTGACTGTACCGTCTGTCTGTCTCTGTCCCACCAGCCAGCTACAGACAACAGTTGTCCTATCCCTGAGATCTAGCTGGCTGTACCGTCTGTCTGTCTCTGTCCCACCAGCCAGCTACAGACAACAGTTGTCCTATCCCTGAGATCTAGCTGACTGTACCGTCTGTCTGTCTCTGTCCCACCAGCCAGCTATAGACAACAGTTGTCCTATCCCTGAGATCTAGCTGACTGTACCGTCTGTCTGTCTCTGTCCCACCAGCCAGCTATAGACAACAGTTGTCCTATCCCTGAGATCTAGCTGACTGTACCGTCTGTCTGTCTCTGTCCCACCAGCCAGCTATAGACAACAGTTGTCCTATCCCTGAGATCTAGCTGACTGTACCGTCTGTCTGTCTCTGTCCCACCAGCCAGCTATAGACAACAGTTGTCCTATCCCTGAGATCTAGCTGACTGTACCGTCTGTCTGTCTCTGTCCCACCAGCCAGCTATAGACAACAGTTGTCCTATCCCTGAGATCTAGCTGACTGTACCGTCTGTCTGTCTCTGTCCCACCAGCCAGCTACAGACAACAGTTGTCCTATCCCTGAGATCTAGCTGGCTGTACCGTCTGTCTGTCTCTGTCCCACCAGCCAGCTACAGACAACAGTTGTCCTATCCCTGAGATCTAACTGACATCTGTCTCTGTTCAACTATATCATCATATATTTCCTCTTCACATCACCCCATAGCTCCTCATCACCCCATAGCTCCTCATCACCCCATAGCTCCTCATCACATCGCCCCATAGCTCCTCATCACCCCATAGCTCCTCATCACATCGCCCCATAGCTCCTCATCACCCCATAGCTCCTCATCACCCCATAGCTCCTCATCACCCCATAGCTCCTCATCACCCCATAGCTCCTCATCACCCCATAGCTCCTCATCACCCCATAGCTCCTCATCACCCCATAGCTCCTCATCACATCACCCCATAGCTCCTCATCACCCCATAGCTCCTCATCACATCACCCCATAGCTCCTCATCACCCCATAGCTCCTCATCACCCCATAGCTCCTCATCACATCACCCCATAGCTCCTCATCACCCCATAGCTCCTCATCACCCCATAGCTCCTCATCACATCACCCCATAGCTCCTCCTCACACCATAGCTCCTCATCACATCACCCCAGAGCTCCTCATCACCCCATAGCTCCTCATCACATCGCCCCATAGCTCCTCATCACATCGCCCCATAGCTCCTCATCACATCACCCCATAGCTCCTCATCACCCCATAGCTCCTCATCACATCACCCCATAACTCCTCATCACCCCATAGCTCCTCATCACCCCATAGCTCCTCATCACCCCATAGCTCCTCATCACCCCATAGCTCCTCATCACCCCATAGCTCCTCATCACCCCATAGCTCCTCATCACCCCATAGCTCCTCATCACATCACCCCATATCTCCTCATCACCCCATAGCTCCTCATCACCCCATAGCTCCTCATCACCCCATAGCTCCTCTTCACCCCATAGCTCCTCATCACCCCATAGCTCCTCTTCACCCCATAGCTCCTCTTCACATCACCCCATAGCTCCTCATCACCCCATAGCTCCTCTTCACATCACCCCATAGCTCCTCATCACCCCATAGCTCCTCTTCACATCACCCCATAGCTCCTCATCTCCCCATAGCTCCTCTTCACATCACCCCATAGCTCCTCATCGCCCCATAGCTCCTCATCACCCCATAGCTCCTCATCACCCCATAGCTCCTCATCACCCCATAGCTCCTCATCACCCCATAGCTCCTCATCACCCCATAGCTCCTCATCACCCCATAGCTCCTCATCACATCACCCCATAGCTCCTCATCACCCCATAGCTCCTCATCACCCCATAGCTCCTCATCACATCACCCCATAGCTCCTCATCACCCCATAGCTCCTCATCACATCACCCCATAGCTCCTCATCACATCGCCCCATAGCTCCTCATCACATCGCCCCATAGCTCCTCATCACATCGCCCCATAGCTCCTCATCACATCACCCCATAGCTCCTCATCACCCCATAGCTCCTCATCACCCCATAGCTCCTCATCACATCACCCCATAGCTCCTCATCACCCCATAGCTCCTCATCACCCCATAGCTCCTCATCACCCCATAGCTCCTCATCACCCCATAGCTCCTCATCACCCCATAGCTCCTCATCACCCCATAGCTCCTCATCACATCACCCCATAGCTCCTCATCACCCCATAGCTCCTCATCACCCCATAGCTCCTCATCACCCCATAGCTCCTCATCACCCCATAGCTCCTCATCACCCCATAGCTCCTCTTCACCCCATAGCTCCTCATCACCCCATAGCTCCTCTTCACCCCATAGCTCCTCTTCACATCACCCCATAGCTCCTCATCACCCCATAGCTCCTCTTCACATCACCCCATAGCTCCTCATCACCCCATAGCTCCTCTTCACATCACCCCATAGCTCCTCATCACCCCATAGCTCCTCTTCACATCACCCCATAGCTCCTCATCACCCCATAGCTCCTCTTCACATCACCCCATAGCTCCTCATCACCCCATAGCTCCTCTTCACATCACCCCATAGCTCCTCATCACATCACCCCATAGCTCCTCATCACCCCATAGCTCCTCATCACCCCATAGCTCCTCATCACCCCATAGCTCCTCATCACCCCATAGCTCCTCATCACCCCATAGCTCCTCATCACCCCATAGCTCCTCTTCACATCACCCCATAGCTCCTCTTCACATCACCCCATAGCTCCTCATCACCCCATAGCTCCTCTTCACATCACCCCATAGCTCCTCATCACCCCATAGCTCCTCTTCACATCACCCCATAGCTCCTCATCACCCCATAGCTCCTCTTCACATCACCCCATAGCTCCTCATCACATCACCCCATAGCTCCTCATCACCCCATAGCTCCTCATCACCCCATAGCTCCTCATCACCCCATAGCTCCTCATCACCCCATAGCTCCTCATCACCCCATAGCTCCTCATCACCCCATAGCTCCTCTTCACATCACCCCATAGCTCCTCATCACCCCATAGCTCCTCATCACATCACCCCATAGCTCCTCATCACCCCATAGCTCCTCATCACCCCATAGCTCCTCATCACCCCATAGCTCCTCATCACCCCATAGCTCCTCATCACCCCATAGCTCCTCATCACATCGCCCCATAGCTCCTCATCACATCGCCCCATAGCTCCTCATCACATCGCCTCATAGCTCCTCATCACATCGCCCCATAGCTCCTCATCGCCCCATAGCTCCTCATCACATCGCCTCATAGCTCCTCATCACCCCATAGCTCCTCATCACATCGCCTCATAGCTCCTCATCACCCCATAGCTCCTCATCACCCCATAGCTCCTCATCACCCCATAGCTCCTCATCACCCCATAGCTCCTCATCTCCCCATAGCTCCTCATCACATCACCCCATAGCTCCTCATCACATCACCCCATAGCTCCTCATCACCCCATAGCTCCTCATCACATCACCCCATAGCTCCTCATCACATCACCCCATAGCTCCTCATCACACCACCCCATAGCTCCTCATCACATCACCCCATAGCTCCTCATCACATCACCCCATAGCTCCTCATCACATCACCCCATAGCTCCTCATCACATCACCCCATAGCTCCTCATCACATCACCCCATAGCTCCTCATCACACCACCCCATAGCTCCTCATCACATCACCCCATAGCTCCTCATCACATCACCCCATAGCTCCTCATCACATCACCCCATAGCTCCTCATCACATCACCCCATAGCTCCTCATCACATCACCCCATAGCTCCTCATCACATCACCCCATAGCTCCTCATCACATCACCCCATAGCTCCTCATCACATCACCCCATAGCTCCTCATCACATCACCCCATAGCTCCTCATCACATCACCCCATAGCTCCTCATCACCCCATAGCTCCTCTTCACCCCATAGCTCCTCTTCACCCCATAGCTCCTCTTCACCCCATAGCTCCTCTTCACCCCATAGCTCCTCTTCACCCCATAGCTCCTCATCACCCCATAGCTCCTCTTCACCCCATAGCTCCTCTTCACCCCATAGCTCCTCATCACCCCATAGCTCCTCATCACCCCATAGCTCCTCATCACCCCATAGCTAGTCATCACCCCATAGCTCCTCATCACATCACCCCATAGCTCCTCATCACATCACCCCATAGCTCCTCATCACATCACCCCATAGCTCCTCATCACACCACCCCATAGCTCCTCATCACACCACCCCATAGCTCCTCATCACACCACCCCATAGCTCCTCATCGCCCCATAGCTCCTCATCACATCGCCCCATAGCTCCTCATCACATCGCCCCATTGCTCCTCATCACATCGCCCCATAGCTCCTCATCACATCGCCCCATAGCTCCTCATCACATCACCCCATAGCTCCTCATCACATCACCCCATAGCTCCTCATCACATCACCCCAGAGCTCCTCATCACATCACCCCATAGCTCCTCATCACATCACCCCATAGCTCCTCATCACATCACCCCATAGCTCCTCATCACATCACCCCATAGCTCCTCATCACTCCATAACTCCTCATCAACCCATAACTCCTCATGTAGACCTCCAAATCCATCTCTCTCTGTTTGCTTGTCTTCCATTGGTCTGGTTGCTTCCTATTTTGTGCCAGCCCATCACATTCCTTTCCAGTCATTGCTCTCTGGTCTTTAGGGACAACGACAGTCAAACCAAACCGGGAAGCTGCAGTGTCTAATTTGATCATTTTTTGGTTTATGTCATGCATGAAACAATCAGATGGAGTTAACAGGGACATGGATTAAATAATACGAAGGGTTGTGATCAGTCTAAGAACAGATTTCCTGAACTGTTTTTGCAGGCAGACTGGTCCCAGATCTGTTAGTGCTGTCTTGCCAACTCCTATGGTAATTCATTGTATTATGAAACGTCCTAGACGTGGGCTATACAACACAAACAGATCTGGGACCAGTCTCAGACGATCTGTTGTGTGTTTCCCAGGTGTCCGGTAGCCTACCACTTTGATGGATATGTCCCCATCTGGTCTGTATCATTCATATACACTTCCTCGTTCAGTTTCATAACTAGGGTGAACCTTGTCCTCAGGGCTCAGAGAAAACCACAGGTTGTTTTCAATAAATCACATTCTTCAACCCCCCCCCCCCCCCCCCCCCCCCCGCATGTCCTAGAGATTCTCTGTGTCTTTTATTGTTTTCCCTCACTGCTGAGTCAAACCAACTGGACTCTCTTACCAAGGGGTCCACCTTCTGTTCAGTCATATTTCAACAGCAGTTTAAAATACTTCAGGATGCTCCAACAACCAAAGCATTAGAATACAAAAGGGGGGAAACGGTTCCACTCTTCACAACATAATGGTTGATTTAACATGACAGGTACCCTGAAGAGTCAGTGACACGGTTCCACTCTTCACAACATAATGGTTGATTTAACATGACAGGTACCCTGAAGAGTCAGTGGCACCTTTGACACGGTTCCCCTCTTCACAACATAATGGTTGATTTAACATGACAGGTACCCTGAAGAGTCAGTGTCACCTTTGACACGGTTCCCCTCTTCACAACATAATGGTTGATTTAACATGACATGTACCCTGAAGAGTCAGTGTCACCTTTGACAGCAAATGGTGCATTTGACCTTTCTGAACTTTGGCATCTGCAACAGCGACACCAACAGTGAACAGCTCATCGTTGTTCTATGTTCTGTAGATTGATTTGTTGCATTACATCTAATCCCTGACATCTAATCCCTGACATCTAATCCCTGACATCTAATCCCTGACATCTAATCCCTGACATCTAATCCCTGACATCTAATCCCTGACATCTAATCCCTGACATCTAATCCATTACATCTAAAGCACATTTTCCATGTGGAAACCTGTAGTTATTTGACAAATTATAAAGGAGTTTGTGACTGACCGTACTGTAGTGGTTCAGTCTCAGTATGTAACAGATTTAGATGGAATGTTCCATTAGATCAGCAGCATGTATGTAATAGATTTAGATGGAATGTTCCATTAGATCAGCAGCATGTATGTAACAGATTTAGATGGAATGTTCCATTAGATCAGCAGCATGTATGTAATAGATTTAGATGGAATGTTCCATTAGATCAGCAGCATGTATGTAACAGATTTAGATGGAATGTTCCATTAGATCAGCAGCATGTATGTAATAGATTTAGATGGAATGTTCCATTACATCAGCAGCATGTATGTAATAGATTTAGATGGAATGTTCCATTACATCAGCAGCATGTATGTAATAGATTTAGATGGAATGTTCCATTAGATCAGCAGCATGTATGTAATAGATTTAGATGGAATGTTCCATTAGATCAGCAGCATGTATGTAATAGATTTAGATGGAATGTTCCATTAGATCAGCAGCATGTATGTAATAGATTTAGATGGAATGTTCCATTAGATCAGCAGCATGTATGTAATAGATTTAGATGGAATGTTCCATTAGATCAGCAGCATGTATGTAATAGATTTAGATGGAATGTTCCATTAGATCAGCAGCATGTATGTAATAGATTTAGATGGAATGTTCCACTAGATCAGCAGCATGTATGTAATAGATTTAGATGGAATGTTCCATTATATCAGCAGCATGTATTACCCTGTATGTAATACCATGGACATTATTACTTCAGGTCCTTGGGGACTAGTTATCCCACCCCCCCCACCCCCCCCCCCCAAGCTTGTTTCAGATAAATACTAACCGAGTTTCAGATAAATACTGACCTCGTTTCAGATCAATACTGACCTCGTTTCAGATCAATACTGACCTTGTTTCAGATAAATACGAACCTCGTTTCAGATAAATACGGACTATGTTAACCTTGCGTCTCCTTACTGAGCTTTAAACCTCTCATCTCTTGTCAGTTGCACAATCTTTTCTTTAGTTGGCCGTGGCAGTAGATCATGGATTGGGTTAGCAGGAGTCACTATGGAATGTTGTAGGTGTTACTGTGGCAGTAGATCATGGATTGGGTTAGCAGGAGTCACTATGGAATGTTGTAGGTGTTACTGTGGCAGTAGATCATGGATTGGGTTAGCAGGAGTCACTATGGAATGTTTTAGGTGTTACTGTGGCAGTAGATCATGGATTGGGTTAGCAGGAGTCACTATGGAATGTTTTAGGTGTTACCGTGGCAGTAGATCATGGATTGGGTTAGCAGGAGTCACTATGGAATGTTTTAGGTGTTACTGTGGCAGTAGATCATGGATTGGGTTAGCAGGAGTCACTATGGAATGTTGTAGGTGTTACTGTGGCAGTAGATCATGGATTGGGTTAGCAGGAGTCACTATGGAATGTTGTAGGTGTTACTGTGGCAGTAGATCATGGATTGGGTTAGCAGGAGTCACTATGAAATGTTGTAGGTGTTACTGTGACAGTAGATCATGGATTGGGTTAGCAGGAGTCACTATGGAATGTTGTAGGTGTTACTGTGGCAGTAGATCATGGATTGGGTTAGCAGGAGTCACTATGGAATGTTTTAGGTGTTACTGTGGCAGTAGATCATGGATTGGGTTAGCAGGAGTTACTATGGAATGTTGTAGGTGTTACTGTGGCAGTAGATCATGGATTGGGTTAGCAGGAGTTACTATGGAATGTTTTAGGTGTTATTGTGGCAGAGTGCTGCATGTGTCTGAAGATGGTTGACTACAACACAACTAGATTGGTTCATGACAACACAGACACGGGGTCAATGCTGATAAGTCATAATTGCTTGAATTTCAGGCATTCAAGCCTATCAGATCAAATCAAATGTATTTATATAGCCCTTCGTACATCAGCTGATATCTCAAAGTGCTGTACAGAAACCCAGCCTAAAACCCCCAAAACAGCAAGCAATGCAGGTGTAGAAGCACGGTGATCCTTCATTATTAGTTCAACTTAACCAATGTTTGGAATTCAATAAAGTGAGGAAATGGTTTGCTGTGATCTTCTATCAGGAACGTTACAACGTTTTGCTGTGATCTTCTATCAGGAACGTTACAGGTGGATCTGGTGTCAGATGTCAGGTTAAACCTAGAAATACATTTCTGTCATGAACCTCTATGTTTTTCTGTGCAGTGATCGTCTATCAGGAACGTTACAGGTGGATCTGGTGTCAGATGTCAGGTTAAACCTAGAAATACATTTCTCTCATGAACCTCTATGTTTTTCTGTGCAGTGATCGTCTATCAGGAACGTTACAGGTGGATCTGGTGTCAGATGTCAGGTTAAACCTGGAAATACATTTCTCTCATGAACCTCCATGTTTTTCTGTGTTTTTATTCCAGTTGTCGGGAATGGTCACATCTCGGAGGACACGGAGACCATCGCTGACCAGATGCAGCTTCCTGTCCAGAGTGCCCTGACTGATGACTCTGAGGAACCCGTCATCATGGCCTCAGAGGCCCTGGAGACCATGGGGTCTGGATGGGAGGAGGACCAGGTCCTGGAGATGCTGGCTGCAGCCGAGCCAGAGGTTCCCCCTGAAGCCCCTGCTGAGGCTGCAGCTGTAGTTGCAGAGGTCCCTTCAGAGGCTGTGTTCTTAGTAGAGGCTGTGGTCCCAGTGGAGGTGGTGGCCCCTGTTGAGGCTGTCGTGGTTGAGGCCGCTCCTGTGGCAGAGGCTCCTGCTGAGACAGTGGTGTCTGAGGAGTCCCCTGTTGTTGAAACTGGAGCTGCAGTGGAGGTGGCTACCCTTGTCGAGGCAGCTGCACCTGTGGAAGCTGCTGCCCCAGTCGAGGTGGCTGAAACTGTCCCAGAGGCAGCTCCAGCCCCGACAGAGGAGACCCCAGCTCCAGCCCCGACAGAGGAGACCCCAGCTCCAGCCCCGACAGAGGAGACCCCAGCTCCAGCCCCAACAGAGGAGACCCCAGCTCCAGCCCCGACAGAGGAGACCCCAGCTCCAGCCCCGACAGAGGAGACCCCAGCTCCAGCCCCGACAGAGGAGACCCCAGCTCCACCCCCGACAGCGGAGACACCAGCTCCAGCCCCAAAAGAGGAGACCAAAGATGCTCCAGCCCCTGTGGCCGCTGTCCCTGAGCCAGTAATCCCTGCTGCTGAGCCTGTGGCCGCTGTCCCAGAGGGGGCCCCCGCTGTGGAGGCCCCTGCACCCAGTGGCCCCATAACTGACCTTGTTGTTGCTGCTGAGCCTGCAGCAGAGCCAATAACCACCCCTGTGGCTGTGGAGGCCCCTGTAGCAGCCGTTGCCAATGAGCCTGTAGAGGCCCCAGGACCAGTGGAGGCCCCAGGTGAGGTGACAGCTCCAGCCCCAGAGCCTGCAGTAGAGACTCCTACCCCTGCTCCCGAAGCCGCCCCTGAGCTAACACCAGCCGCCCTTGCTCCTGCTCCCTCAGACGCCCCTACCCCTGCCCCAGAGCTAACACCAGCCACCCCTGCTCCTGTGGCCCCGCCTACTCCTGCCCCAGAGCTAACACCAGCCACCCCTGCTCCTGTGGCCCCGCCTACTCCTGCTCTCTCAATCCCAGAGATTGATGGTATGTACTCCTCCTTTAACGCTTCATCCTCACGGACAAAATCACTCTACATATTTAAACCGTCATCAAACGTCAACCATGTTGAAATACTTGAATACCAAAATACTTGAACATACTGTAGCTATAGTCATCACTCACTTAAGTGTGTGAAGGTCCCGCAAAAATAGAGTTTCTTGGACTATTTTGCATTTACAGTTCAAGATAAATATGATGTATTTACCAGGCTCACAAATAGTTGCATTGCGATTCTGGTGTGGTCACATTTCACCTCAGTAACACAGCACCAACTGATTTGTACTGAGGGACAATTAAATTCCACAGAGCAAAATGGCTGCCATTTATTGTCCTGATTAGCCCCAAGGAGGTTATGATTGTTCTTCCAGCTCATAGATTCACTAAATTGATATGTTACCTAGAACACCTGTCTCTCCTGACCTAAATAAGGTGTGTCAGTCAGTCTGTTGTAGCCTGCCGGATCAGGCTTATCTGGAAAATGGTTGGTCCTCCCCTGCCCCAGGCACAAATAGCTGAGAAGACATCGCTGACTAGGAGGAGAAATCAGACACCCTCACTGACTAGGAGGAGAAATCAGAGACCCTCACTGACTAGGAGGAGGTATCAGACACCCTGACTGACTAGGAGGAGGTATCAGACACCCTGACTGACTAGGAGGAGGTATCAGACACCCTGACTGACTAGGAGGAGGTATCAGACACCCTGACTGACTAGGAGGAGGTATCAGACACCATCACTGACTAGGAGGAGGTATCAGACACCCTCACTGACTAGGAGGAGGTATCAGAAACCCTCACTGACTAGGAGGAGGTATCAGACACCCTCACTGGTTACCAAGAGGTATCAGACACCCTCACTGACTAGGAGGAGAAATCAGACACCCTCACTGACTAGGAGGAGAAATCAGACACCCTCACTGACTAGGAGGAGGTATCAGACACCCTCACTGACTAGGAGGAGGTATCAGACACTGACTAGGAGGAGGTATCAGACACTGACTAGGAGGAGGTATCAGACACCCTGACTGACTAGGAGGAGGTATCAGACACCCTCACTGACTAGGAGGAGGTATCCGACACCCTCACTGACTAGGAGGAGGTATCAGACACCCTCACTGACTAGGAGGAGGTATCCGACACTGACTAGGAGGAGGTATCCGACACTGACTAGGAGGAGGTATCAGACACTGACTAGGAGGAGGTATCAGACACTGACTAGGAGGAGGTATCAGACATCCGACACTGACTAGGAGGAGGTATCCGACACTGACTAGGAGAAGGTATCAGACACCCTCACTGATTTAGGAGGAGGTATCCTGACCCCAAAACTGATTTCCTGTTAACATCAGGACAGATAATGCTGCCTGTAAGACATCATGCAGTAGTCTCTACAGACACCATGCAGTAGCCTCTACAGACACCATGCAGTAGCCTCTACAGACACCATGCAGTAGTCTCTACAGACACCATGCAGTAGTCTCTACAGACACCATGCAGTAGCCTCTACAGACACCATGCAGTAGCCTCTACAGACACCATGCAGTAGCCTCTACAGACACCATGCAGTAGTCTCTACAGACACCCTGCAGTAGCCTCTACAGACACCCTGCAGTAGCCTCTACAGACACCATGCAGTAGCCTCTACAGACACCCTGCAGTAGTCTCTACAGACACCCTGCAGTAGTCTCTACAGACACCATGCAGTAGTCTCTACAGACATCATGCAGTAGTCTCTACAGACACCATGCAGTAGTCTCTACAGACACCCTGCAGTAGTCTCTACAGACACCCTGCAGTAGTCTCTACAGACACCCTGCAGTAGTCTCTACAGACACCATGCAGTAGTCTCTACAGACACCATGCAGTAGTCTCTACAGACACCATGCAGTAGTCTCTACAGACACCATGCAGTAGTCTCTACAGACACCATGCAGTAGTCTCTACAGACACCCTGCAGTAGTCTCTACAGACACCATGCAGTAGCCTCTACAGACACCCTGCAGTAGCCTCTACAGACACCATGCAGTAGCCTCTACAGACACCATGCAGTAGCCTCTACAGACACCATGCAGTAGTCTCTACAGACTCATTGCAGTAGTCTCTCCGGACACCATGCAGTAGTCTCTCCGGACACCATGCAGTAGTCTCTCCGGACACCATGCAGTAGTCTCTCCGGACACCATGCAGTAGTCTCTCCAGACACCATGCAGTAGTCTCTCCAGACACCATGCAGTAGTCTCTCCAGACACCATGCAGTAGTCTCTACTGAAGGACTAAAAGCTGTTCTAGTGTGTCACTTCTTCATGAGGCCCTGACCAACACAATAGCCCCAGTCACGCAGTCTGAGACACCCTCTCTCTCTTTCTCCTCCCTCTCTCTTTCCTTCCTCCCTCTCTCTCTTTCTCTCCTCCCTCTCTCTTTCTCTCCTCCCTCTCTCTCTTTCTCTCCTCCCTCTCTCTCTTTCTCTCCCCCCTCTCTCTCTTTCTCTCCCCTTTCTCTCTTTCTCTCCCCTCTTTCTCTTTCTCTCCCCCACTCTCTCTTTCTCTCCCCACGCTCTCTCTCTCTCTCTCCCCCCCTCTCTCTCTCTCGCCCCCCCCCCCTCCCCCCCGTCTTTCATTGTGCTCTGTGAATTACCCAGATAAGACTTCTGCACTGTTGCCTGGGATAACATAAAACATGTTAATGTCCTCTCTCCCCCTCTCTCATTGTGCTCTGTGAATTACCCAGATAAGACTTCTGCACTGTTGCCTGGGATAACATAAAACATGTTAATGTCCTCTCTCCCCACTCCTCAGTTCAGATGCAAATGTTTGTCAAGTGAACTGTACATTTTGACGTGACCGTTGGGAGAGCAGAGGAGAATTGAGTCTGTCTAGTGACTCGTAGTAGGTCATTAGGTAGATAATTCATGTTTACTCATGGCCCCTTGTCATGGAATAGTTGAGATTAGGTTATTATCCCACTGTTCTGGCCAAAGCATGTCAGAACCCTACCATAAATCTTCACAATCACAATAGAATCTTCACAATCACAATAGAATCTTCACAATCACAGTAGAATCTTCGCAATCACAATAGAAGCTTCAGAATAGAATCTACACAATCACGATAGAATCTTCGCAATCACAATAGAATCTTCACAATCGCAGTATAAAATGTTCATAATCACAGTTGTAGCATGAATCAGCCCTCTTTCTTTTAGTGGAGCAGATAGTGAAATGATTCTGTGTTTAAATGAGGGTGAAGATAAGTCCAGCATGTCTGTTTGAGTTGGGGAGATTTCCCCTGAGTCACAGAGGAAAACCAATGCTCTGTTTCGCTATAGGTAACCCGTCTATGTAGTGCTGCCCAGGAACATGTGATGAGCCCAAAGTTCTGTTACCTTTATATCCACTACCAGGAAAACCACTGCTACTGTACAGCCCACTATGTGTAGGCCTACAGTCAGTTCCTATGGTTACGGGTACTGTACAGCCCACTATGTGTAGGCCTACAGTCAGTTTCTGTGGTTACGGGTACTGTACAGCCCACTATGTGTAGGCCTACAGTCAGTTCCTATGGTTACGGGTACTGTACAGCCCACTATGTGTAGGCCTACAGTCAGTTCCTATGGTTACGGGTACTGTACAGCCCACTATGTGTAGGCCTACAGTCAGTTCCTGTGGTTACGGGTACTGTACAGCCCACTATGTGTAGGCCTACAGTCAGTTCCTGTGGTTACGGGTACTGTACGGCCCACTATGTGTAGGCCTACAGTCAGTTCCTATGGTTACGGGTACTGTACAGCCCACTATGTGTAGGCCTACAGTCAGTTCCTGTGGTTACGGGTACTGTACAGCCCACTATGTGTAGGCCTACAGTCAGTTCCTATGGTTACGGGTACTGTACAGCCCACTATGTGTAGGCCTACAGTCAGTTCCTGTGGTTACGGGTACTGTACAGCCCACTATGTGTAGGCCTACAGTCAGTTCCTGTGGTTACGGGTACTGTACAGCCCACTATGTGTAGGCCTACAGTCAGTTCCTGTGGTTACGGGTACTGTACAGCCCACTATGTATAGGCCCACAGTCAGTTCCTGTGGTTACGGGTACTGTACAGCCCACTATGTGTAGGCCCATAGTCAGTTCCTATGGTTACAGGTACTGTACAGCCCACTATGTGTAGGCCTACAGTCAGTTCCTGTGGTTATGGGTAGTGGTTCTCTCTCGCTCTCGACCTACCTACCTACCAGACATGCAGACTGAGTAGTAGAGCTCTCCAGTGGTTCCTAGTCTGTCCGTCTGCCCCTCCACTCTCCAAACACATAAGGAACAAACTGTCCTTTTTAGGCAGAGAGAGAGGACCCACCCCTTCAGTTGCACATGCTACTGTCAGGAGTTGCATAACTCTCTCTCTCTCTGTGGTGAATGCTGTTTGCATGGCTGGACACACACCCTATAACCAGGTTATTCACCAAGCCGGCTCTGCTGAACAAGATGATCTGGTAACAGAGAGAGGTTTGATTCTGGGCTCTCTGCTACTATTCACCAAGCCGGCTCTGCTGAACAAGATAATCTGGTAACAGAGAGGTTAGACTCTGGGCTCTCTGCTACTATTCACCAAGCCGGCTCTGCTGAACAAGATAATCTGGTAACAGAGAGGTTAGACTCTGGGCTCTCTGCTACTATTCACCAAGCCGGCTCTGCTGAACAAGATGATCTGGTAACAGAGAGAGGTTTGATTCTGGGCTCTCTGCTACTATTCACCAAGCCGGCTCTGCTGAACAAGATGATCTGGTAACAGAGAGAGGTTTGACTCTGGGCTCTCTGCTACTATTCACCAAGCCGGCTCTGCTGAACAAGATAATCTGCTAACAGAGAGGTTTGACTTTAGGGCTCTCTGCTCCGTCTTTGTTGTTCTATGTTAAAAGTTCAATGGCACGAAGGCCGTTCATGTTGGAATGTCACACATTAACTTCACACACACAAACACACACACACACACACACGCACACAAACACACACACACACGCACACACACACACACACACACACACGACCCGCCAGGCGTTGATTTCTTGTGTGTGTTGTTTTCCAGGTGTTCCGGTGGTTGTGTCGGAGGTGGCACAGGAAGCAGCGGCCTTGGTGTTGGCTGGAGTGGCACAGGAAGCAGAGAAAGACAAGAAACAGAACTAAGAAGAGAGGTCAAACTGAGGAGGCCGCTGGTAAGACCCCCCAGATGATACCCAGACAGAACAGACACTCATTAAAAACATTGAACTATTCTCACAGATGGTGACATGCCACTAAGCAAATTCAATGGAAAACAACATTGTGTGAATCTTTCATTGAATATAAATTATTTTGAATTTTCCCCCATTTCAAGGACTTGATGATGTGTATATAAGGGTATAATGCTTAATGTCTATGAACAAGGAATCTAATTAACTCGATTATTGAATAATGTACTTATGTTATTCCATATACAAGCATATGTAACTAAATAAAAAATGTTATGTTTGTGTCTTTCAGTGGCCTGGGAAACACAACCTCCTTGGATAAAACCTCCGTTTTTACATTCAGAGACGATTTGTAGATAAGATGCACAACCCAAAGACCAGGAAGTTAAAAACACACACACTCATCTACCACAACGATGACAGACCAGGAAGTTAAAACACACACACACTCATCTGCCACAACGATGACAGACCAGGAAGTTAAAACACACACACACTCATCTGCCACAACGATGACAGACCAGCTCAATACATATTCCTGTCAGGGTGTGTCCCAAATGGCACCTAATTCCCTGATGGGGGGGATAAGGTGTAATTTCAGACGGAGAGTCTTGTCACCAAAGTGCCTTCTTCCCATCCTGGAAATATGGATGGGCCACTTTTCTTCTTCTATTGGCAATAACAAGAGAACTACCATGTAACCTGGAGACACCTGGGCTTCCAACCATGTAACCTGGAGACACCTGGGCTTCCAACCATGTAACCTGGAGACACCTGGGCTTCCAACCATGTAACCTGGAGACACCTGGGCTTCCAACCATGTAACCTGGAGACACCTGGGCTTCCAACCATGTAACCTGGAGACACCTGGGCTTCCAACCATGTAACCTGGAGACACCTGGGCTTCCAACCATGTAACCTGGAGACACCTGGGCTTCCAACCATGTAGCCTGGAGACACCTGGGCTTCCAACCATGTAACCTGGAGACACCTGGGCTTCCAACCATGTAACCTGGAGACACCTGGGCTTCCAACCATGTAACCTGGAGACACCTGGGCTTCCAACCATGTAACCTGGAGACACCTGGGCTTCCAACCATGTAACCTGGAGACACCTGGGCTTCCAACCATGTAACCTGGAGACACCTGGGCTTCCAACCATGTAACCTGGAGACACCTGGGCTTCCAACCATGTAACCTGGAGACACCTGGGCTTCCAACCATGTAACCTGGAGACACCTGGGCTTCCAACCATGTAACCTGGAGACACCTGGGCTTCCAACCATGTAACCTGGAGACACCTGTTCCTAGTAGCCTTGAGACACCTGGGCTTCCTACCATGTAACCTGGAGACACCTGGGCTTCCAACCATGTAATCTGGTGACACCTGGGCTTCCTACCATGTAGCCTGGAGACACCTGGGCTTCCAACCATGTAACCTGGAGACACCTGGGCTTCCAACCATGTAATCTGGAGACACCTGGGCTTCCTACCATGTAACCTGGAGACACCTGGGCTTCCAACCATGTAACCTGGAGACACCTGGGCTTCCAACCATGTAACCTGGAGACACCTGGGCTTCCAACCATGTAACCTGGAGACACCTGGGCTTCCAACCATGTAACCTGGAGACACCTGGGCTTCCAACCATGTAACCTGGAGACACCTGGGCTTCCAACCATGTAACCTGGAGACACCTGTGCTTCCTACCATGTAGCCTGGAGACACCTGGGCTTCCTACCATGTAGCCTGGAGACACCTGGGCTTCCAACCATGTAGCCTGGAGACACCTGGGCTTCCAACCATGTAACCTGGAGACACCTGGGCTTCCACCTGAACTCTCTGACTCCCAATTACCTGGAGCCACCTGGGCTTCCACCTGAACTCTCTGACTCCCAATTACCTGGAGCCACCTGGGCTTCCACCTGAACTCTCTGACTCCCAATTACCTGGAGCCACCTGGGCTTCCACCTGAACTCTCTGACTCCCAATTACCTGGAGCCACCTGGGCTTCCACCTGAACTCTCTGACTCCCAATTACCTGGAGCCACCTGGGCTTCCACCTGAACTCTCTGACTCCCAATTACCTGGAGCCACCTGGGCTTCCACCTGAACGTTTACTCCCAATTACCTGGAGCCACCTGGGCTTCCACCTGAACGTTTACTCCCAATTACCTGAAGCCAGCTGGGCTTCCAACTGAACTCTGACTCTCTCTAACAGACAGCTGTGGTGAAGCCAAACGTTGCACTACTTTAGCAACAAACTGTGAAGTTGAGGTTCAGAGACAGACTACACGGTCACTTTAAGGTTGTCAATATGGAGTCAACGTTGTGTTGAACAGCTTCTCGGTGGGAAAATGTTTCATAATTAATACTACTTGACTTGTACTAGCTGCTCTGAAAGAGGAAGACAAGCCAAACAACCTGTTCTTCTGGACTAGACTGAACCCTGCTGATGGGGGACTCAACCAAACAACCTGTTCTAATGGACTAGACTGAACCCTGCTGACGTGGAACTTAACCTGTTCTTCTGGACTAGACTGAACCCTGCTGATGGGGAACTCAACCTGTTCTTCTGGACTAGACTGAACCCTGCTGACGTGGAACTCAACCTAACAAACTGTTCTTCTGGACTAGACTGAACCCTGCTGACGTGGAACTCAACCTAACAACCTGTTCTTCTGGACTAGACTGAACCCTGCTGACGTGGAACTTAATCTAACAAACTGTTATTCTGGACTAGACTGAACCCTGCTGATGGGGGACTCAACCTGTTCTTCTGGACTAGACTGAACCCTGCTGATGGGGGACTCAACCTAACAAACTGTTCTTCTGGACTAGACTGAACCCTGCTGACGTGGAACTCAACCTGTTCTTCTGGACTAGACTGAACCCTGCTGATGTGGAACTCAACCTGTTCTTCTGGACTAGACTAAACCCTGCTGATGGGGGACTCAACCTGTTCTTCTGGACTAGACTGAACCCTGCTGATGTGGAACTCAACCTAACAAACTGTTCTTCTGGACTAGACTGAACCCTGCTGACGTGGAACTCAACCTAACAACCTGTTCTTCTGGACTAGACTGAACCCTGCTGATGGGGGACTCAACCTGTTCTTCTGGACTAGACTGAACCCTGCTGATGGGGGACTCAGCCTGTTCTTCTGGACTAGACTGAACCCTGCTGACGTGGAACTCAATCTAACAACCTGTTCTAATGGACTAGACTGAACCCTGCTGATGGGGGACTCAACCTAACAAACTGTTCTTCTGGACTAGACTGAACCCTGCTGACGTGGAACTCAATCTAACAACCTGTTCTAATGGACTAGACTGAACCCTGCTGACGTGGAACTCAACCTAACAAACTGTTATTATGGACTAGACTGAACCCTGCTGATGTGGAACTCAACCTAACAAACTGTTCTTCTGGACTAGACTGAACCCTGCTGATGTGGAACTCAGCCTGTTCTTCTGGACTAGACTGAACCCTGCTGATGTGGAACTCAACCTGTTCTTCTGGACTAGACTGAACCCTGCTGATGTGGAACTCAGCCTGTTCTTCTGGACTAGACTGAACCCTGCTGATGTGGAACTCAACCTGTTCTTCTGGACTAGACTGAACCCTGCTGATGGGGGACTCAACCTGTTCTTCTGGACTAGACTGAACCCTGCTGATGTGGAACTCAACCTAACAAACTGTTCTTCTGGACTAGACTGAACCCTGCTGATGTGGAACTCAACCTAACAAACTGTTCTTCTGGACTAGACTGAACCCCGCTGACGTGGAACTCAACCTGTTCTTCTGGACTAGACTGAACCCTGCTGATGTGGAACTCAACCTGTTCTTCTGGACTAGACTGAACCCTGCTGATGGGGGACTAGACTGGACTAGACTGAACCCTGCTGATGGGGGAAGTCATTAATTAATTAATGATGACTTCAATATGGTTATTTAACAGGTAGATAAGGAATACTAAGAGCTTAACAGTAGACCCGGAGTGTACAGTGTAATGTTGAGAAGAGAATTTACACTGAGTGAACAAAACATTAAGAACACCTTCCCTAATATTGAGTTGCCCTCAGAACAGCTTCAATCCGTTGGGTCATGGACTCTACAAGGTGTCGAAAGCGTTCCACAGGGATGCTGGCCCATGTTGACTCCAATGCTTCCCACAGTTGTGTTAAGTTGGCTGGATGTCCTTTGGTGTGGTGGACCATTCTTGATACACACGGGAAACTGTTGTGTGAAAAACCCAGCAACGTTGCAGTTCTTGACACAAACCGGTGCACCTGGCACCTACTACCATACCCAGTTCAACGGCTCTTAAAGCCACACAATCCATGTCTCAACTGTCGAAAAGCTTATAAATCCTTCTTTAACCGGTCTCCTCCCTCTTCATCTACACTGATTTTAACCTGTCTCTTCCCCTTCATCTACACTGATTTTAACCTGTCTCTTCCCCCTTCATCTACACTGATTTTAACCTGTCTCTTCCCCCTTCATCTACACTGATTTAACAAGTGATCATAGCGTTTACCTGGTCAGTCTGTTTAGTTCTCCTCTTTCTCACCTTGTTTGTTTCAAAATGTCACTATATATAGATTCATGATGAGTCTGTCTGTTTGAGGTGGAGTCCTGATCTCGATGCAGTAGGACATGATGTCACTATATATAGATTCATGATGAGTCTGTCTGTTTGAGGTGGAGTCCTGATCTCGATGCAGTAGGACATGATGTCACTATATATAGATTCATGATGAGTCTGTCTGTTTGAGGAGGAGTCCTGATCTCGATGCAGTAGGACATGAGGTACCAAATCGAGTGTAAATGAACCATTCAGTGTGAAAAACACTCAATGGTTAAAAAAATAAAATAAAGTTATTTAAACTTTGATTTCTACCTTTGTTATTTATAACAACATGGAGTTACAAGGAGCCGTCACTTGTAGGTTTCTACTTTTTACCTGTCCTCTCTTCACCTGGGAATAATCTGTTACCTTCAGACACAGTCCTGAGCCAACACACACTACAGCTCCTCTCCCTTCATACACAGACCTGAGTCAACACACACTACAGCTCCTCTACCTTCTACAACCACCTCCGGCTGGAATGCAAAAGATTAAACAAAGGTCTTGGTATTAGATAAGACAGCCACATGAGTCTGGTTCATCCTGAACAACAACTTTGGAGTCTCTTAATACCTAGCTGGCATTTCCCAAAAGGTTCAGTCTGTCAACCTCCCCCTGAACTTATCAATGGCTCTGCATGCCATTGAGACTGTGATTTTCAGTAGGTGTATGACTGTGTGTGTTGGGCAATAGGATTGATGTTCTTTTCTATGCCAGACCTTGAAACAGTGTTATATATTCATTCTGATAAGAGCTTTCTGTGTTCTGCACTAAACTGTCTGTACAGTCGAAATAAAGCTTTGTCTACTAATACCTAGACTGAGTTTGGTTTGGAGCTGGAGAGAGAGAGAGGGGGAGGAGAGAGGGGGAGGGGAGGGGAGGGGGGGGGGGGTTGGTTTGGTGCTGGAGGGGGGGGGGGGGTTGGTTTGGTGCTGGAGAGAGAGGGGGGTATCAGGCTATAATGCCATTGCAAGCAGCACCCAGGTTGGATTCCTGTCGGACTACGCTGCTAACCCACATCAGATCTTACAAATGCCTGGATATCAGCTACCCCACATCATATGATACCTGAATAGGTAGTTAATGTATCAGCTAACCCACATCTGATATAGTCATCTGATACCTGAATAGGTAGTTAATGTATCAGCTAACCCACATCACCTGATACCTGGATAGGTAGTTAACATATCAGCTAACCCACATCATCTGATGACCGACTGCACAGTTGATGTGGTGAGCAACCGTTGTCAGTCAGGAAGTACCAGAACCATTACCTCATCACGTAGGTCCTCAGCAGCCAATAAGAATGATGCTGTAGAACCTGCAACAGTCTTCTACAAAATGTCACAGATTTATTCACCAATAAACTCACTCAGTGGTTTAAATCATTTGGAAAATAGCTACATACATTCTATTCATTTGTTTTGACTTTATTTTTAAACAGGAAGTGATGTTTTATTGGACCATCTTAACCAATGGAAATGATTCACTATACGCTGGTATTGTGATGGCACGTCATTTTATGGGACATGGGAGTTGTTGATTTTTTTCCTGTTCTGTCGCTGACGTTTAGGCTACATCAAGAGACCTCAGTCAGAGGGCCCAGAACAGCAACAGCTTCAATCTCTACAAGCCCACCCTGAGAGAGAGACAGAGACACACACAGAGAGAGAGAGAGAGAGAGAGACAGAGACACACAGAGAGACAGAGACAAAAATAGCATTCAAGTACTTCTCAGGTTTGTTGTCAGTAACATCACATGGTTAGGTTCTGTATCGCCATGGAAACAGTGTAACGAGACGAAGCGTCAGATCCTCACCCTGGGCAGAGCAGCGACCTGGTAGGCAGCCCTAGCTGGGAAGCTACTGCTGAAAACTAAAAGAGGAACACAGACATGGTTACATACTGTAGATCTGATACAAGACTTAATTAAACGTCATTTTTTATCTATTTAAAAACAAAAAATTACCCCGTTTTCTCCCCAATTTCGTGGTATCCAATTGTTTTGTCTCATCGCTACAACTCCCGTACAGGCACGGGAGAGACGAAGGTTAAAAGGTAATGCGTCCTCCGATACACAACCCAACCAAGCCGCACTGCTTCTTAACACAGCGCGCATCCAACCCGGAAGCCAGCCGCACCAATGTGTCGGAGGAAACACCGTGCACCTGGCGACCTTGGTTAGCGCGCACTGTGCCCGGCCCGCCACAGGAGTCGCTGGTGCGCGATGAGACAAGGAGATCCCTACCGACCAATCCCTCCCTAACCCGGGCGACGCTAGGCCAATTGTGCGTCGCCCCACGGACCTCCCGGTCGCGGCCGGTTACGACAGAGCCTGGTCGCGAACCCAGAGTCTCTGGTGGCACAGCTGGCGCTGCAGTACAGAGCCCTTAACCAACATGCAGTCCAAGTTGTTAGGGACTCATCTTACGTAGACAGACACGGCTTGTCAATCAGGTCAGTGAGGTTTAGATGCTGACTGAATCTGTATGAAGGTAGGTACCTTTAACTCCAGTCACTGTCATGGCAGTGCTCAAAGCTACTCAAGGGAAGTGCCGCAAAATGATCATCCCTACCTCCCTTACATACCATACTCAGTCTCTTGGGAAACAGTGACACCTTGTGGACACTATGAAGTGTGCCTCCCTTACATACCATACTCAGTCTCTTGGGAAAGTGACACCTTGTGGACACTATGTGAAGTGCCAGATAACCTTCAGAATACTTCTAATACATATCAGCATAACAAAACAAGGAGGATCCCAACAATATGGATATTTAGAGGATTCAACAAGAAGGATCCCATCAACATGAATATTCAGAGAATCCAACAGGAAGGATCCCAACAACATGAATATTCAACAGGAAGGATCCCAACAACATGAATATTCAACAGGAAGGATCCCAACAACAGAGAAACTTACATGTTTTATAGACATCATTCACACTGACGAAGTCATTCATGTCAGCCAAAAGAACCGTGGTTTTCACGACTGTGGGAAAAGAAAATCAGGAAATTCATGGTTTTGCTAGATACAGTTTATAAACATCTAATACAAGTTTTTATAAAAACATCATAACTTACCACTGTCATATCCACACCCTGCTTCTTTCAGGATCTCCCCCATGTTTACCAGAGCCTGTATGGGATAGAAATAGAGGGAAAGGGAATGCATTCAACTGAAATGTGTCTTCCGCATTTAATTGCCACAATCGACTTCCACGGCGCCCGGGGAACAATGGGTTAACTGCCTTGTTCAGGGGAACAGTGGGTTAACTGTCTTGTTCAGGGGAACAATGGGTTAACTGTCTTGTTCAGGGGAACAATGGGTTAACTGCCTTGTTCAGGGGAACAGTGGGTTAACTGTCTTGTTCAGGGGAACAGTGGGTTAACTGCCTTGTTCAGGGGAACAGTGGGTTAACTGCCTTGTTCAGGGGAACAGTGGGTTAACTGCCTTGTTCAGGGGAACAGTGGGTTAACTGCCTTGTTCAGGGGAACAGTGGGTTAACTGCCTTGTTCAGGGGAACAGTGGGTTAACTGCCTTGTTCAGGGGAACAGTGGGTTAACTGTCTTGTTCAGGGGAACAGTGGGTTAACTGCCTTGTTCAGGGGAACAGTGGGTTAATTGTCTTGTTCAGGGGAACAGTGGGTTAATTGTCTTGTTCCGGGGAACAGTGGGTTAACTGCCTTGTTCAGGGGAACAGTGGGTTAACTGCCTTGTTCAGGGGAACAGTGGGTTAACTGTGTTGTTCAGGGGAACTGTGGGTTAACTGTCTTGTTCAGGGGAACAGTGGGTTAACTGTCTTGTTCAGGGGAACAGTGGGTTAACTGTCTTGTTCAGGGGAACAGTGGGTTAACTGTCTTGTTCAGGGGAACTGTGGGTTAACTGTCTTGTTCAGGGGAATAGTGGGTTAACTGTCTTGTTCAGGGGAACAGTGGGTTAACTGTCTTGTTCAGGGGAACTGTGGGTTAACTGTCTTGTTCAGGGGAACAGTGGGTTAACTGCCTTGTTCAGGGGAACAGTGGGTTAATTGTCTTGTTCAGGGGAACAGTGGGTTAATTGTCTTGTTCCGGGGAACAGTGGGTTAACTGCCTTGTTCAGGGGAACAGTGGGTTAACTGCCTTGTTCAGGGGAACAGTGGGTTAACTGCCTTGTTCAGGGGAACAGTGGGTTAACTGCCTTGTTCAGGGGAACAGTGGGTTAACTGCCTTGTTCAGGGGAACAATGGGTTAACTGCTTTGTTCAGGGGAACAATGGGTTAACTATCTTGTTCAGGGGAACTGTGGGTTAACTGCAATGTTCAGGGGAACAGTGGGTTAACTGCCTTGTTCAGGGGAACAGTGGGTTAACTGCCTTGTTCAGGGGAACAGTGGGTTAACTGCCTTGTTCAGGGGAACAGTGGGTTAACTGCCTTGTTCAGGGGAACAGTGGGTTAACTGCCTTGTTCAGGGGAACAATGGGTTAACTGTCTGCCTTGTTCAGGGGAACAATGGGTTAACTGTCTGCCTTGTTCAGGGGAACAATGGGTTAACTGTCTGCCTTGTTCAGGGGAACAGTGGGTTAACTGTCGGCCTTGTTCAGGGGAACAGTGGGTTAACTGCCTTGTTCAGGGGAACAATGGGTTAACTGCCTTGTTCAGGGGAACAATGGGTTAACTGTCTGCCTTGTTCAGGGGAACAATGGGTTAACTATCTGCCTTGTTCAGGGGAACAGTGGGTTAACTATCTGCCTTGTTCAAGGGAACAGTGGGTTAACTGTCTTGTTCAGGGGAACAGTGGGTTAACTGTCTTGCTCAGGGGAACAGTGGGTTAACTGTCTTGCTCAGGGGAACAGTGGGTTAACTGTCTTGTTCAGGGGAACAATGGGTTAACTGTCTGCCTTGTTCAGGGGAACAATGGGTTAACTGTCTGCCTTGTTCAGGGGAACAGTGGGTTAACTGCCTTGTTCAGGGGAACAATGGGTTAACTGCCTTGTTCAGGGGAACAATGGGTTAACTGTCTGCCTTGTTCAGGGGAACAATGGGTTAACTATCTGCCTTGTTCAGGGGAACAGTGGGTTAATTATCTGCCTTGTTCAAGGGAACAGTGGGTTAACTGTCTTGTTCAGGGGAACAGTGGGTTAACTGTCTTGTTCAGGGGAACAGTGGGTTAACTGTCTTGCTCAGGGGAACAGTGGGTTAACTGTCTTGCTCAGGGGAACAGTGGGTTAACTGTCTTGTTCAGGGGAACAATGGGTTAATTGTCTTGTTCAGGGGAACAGTGGGTTAATTGTCTTGTTCCGGGGAACAGTGGGTTAACTGCCTTGTTCAGGGGAACAGTGGGTTAACTGCCTTGTTCAGGGGAACAGTGGGTTAACTGCCTTGTTCAGGGGAACAGTGGGTTAACTGCCTTGTTCAGGGGAACAGTGGGTTAACTGCCTTGTTCAGGGGAACAATGGGTTAACTGCTTTGTTCAGGGGAACAATGGGTTAACTATCTTGTTCAGGGGAACTGTGGGTTAACTGCCTTGTTCAGGGGAACAGTGGGTTAACTGCCTTGTTCAGGGGAACAGTGGGTTAACTGCCTTGTTCAGGGGAACAGTGGGTTAACTGCCTTGTTCAGGGGAACAGTGGGTTAACTGCCTTGTTCAGGGGAACAATGGGTTAACTGTCTGCCTTGTTCAGGGGAACAATGGGTTAACTGTCTGCCTTGTTCAGGGGAACAATGGGTTAACTGTCTGCCTTGTTCAGGGGAACAGTGGGTTAACTGCCTTGTTCAGGGGAACAATGGGTTAACTGTCTGCCTTGTTCAGGGGAACAATGGGTTAACTATCTGCCTTGTTCAGGGGAACAGTGGGTTAACTATCTGCCTTGTTCAAGGGAACAGTGGGTTAACTGTCTTGTTCAGGGGAACAGTGGGTTAACTGTCTTGTTCAGGGGAACAGTGGGTTAACTGTCTTGCTCAGGGGAACAGTGGGTTAACTGTCTTGCTCAGGGGAACAGTGGGTTAACTGTCTTGTTCAGGGGAACAATGGGTTAACTGTCTGCCTTGTTCAGGGGAACAATGGGTTAACTGTCTGCCTTGTTCAGGGGAACAGTGGGTTAACTGCCTTGTTCAGGGGAACAATGGGTTAACTGCCTTGTTCAGGGGAACAATGGGTTAACTGTCTGCCTTGTTCAGGGGAACAATGGGTTAACTATCTGCCTTGTTCAGGGGAACAGTGGGTTAACTATCTGCCTTGTTCAAGGGAACAGTGGGTTAACTGTCTTGTTCAGGGGAACAGTGGGTTAACTGTCTTGTTCAGGGGAACAGTGGGTTAACTGTCTTGCTCAGGGGAACAGTGGGTTAACTGTCTTGTTCAGGGGAACAATGGGTTAACTGTCTTGCTCAGGGGAACAGTGGGTTAACTGCCTTGTTCAGGGGAACAATGGGTTAACTGCCTTGTTCAGGGGAACAATGGGTTAACTGCCTTGTTCAGGGGAACAATGGGTTAACTGCCTGCCTTGTTCAGGGGAACAATGGGTTAACTGTCTGCCTTGTTCAGGGGAACAATGGGTTAACTATCTGCCTTGTTCAGGGGAACAGTGGGTTAACTATCTGCCTTGTTCAAGGGAACAGTGGGTTAACTGTCTTGTTCAGGGGAACAGTGGGTTAACTGTCTTGTTCAGGGAAACAGTGGGTTAACTGTTGTTGTTCAGGGGAACAATGGGTTAACTGCCTTGCTCAGTGGCAGAATGACAAATTTGTACCCAGTCAACTCAGGGATTCGATCCAGCAACCTTTCGGTTACTGGCCCAACACTCTAACCACTAGGCTACCTGCCGCCCCTACACTCTAACCATTATGCTACCTGTCGCCCATACACTCTAACCACTAGGCTACCTGTCGCCCATACACTCTAACCACTAGGCTACCTGCCGCCCATACACTAACCACTAGGCTACCTGCCGCCCATACACTCTAACCACTAGGCTACCTATCGCCTCTACACTCTAACCACTAGGCTACCTGAGAAGAGATTGTTTGGGGTAATTCTATTCCTAAATGTTTAATTAACTTTTATATCTAATGAGTGTAAAATGTCGCTTAATGAGTACAGCTTCCTCCTGATTCAGCTAATACCGAGGCTTGATCCTAGGACATCTGCCTCGCAAACACACATGACCGACCTCCTGAAGCATCTCATCCAGTCTCACCACTGATGACCGACCTCCTGAAGCATCTCATCCAGTCTCACCACTGATGACCGATCTCCTGAAGCATCTTGTCTAGTCTCACCACTGACGAGTCAGCTATTCAGCAGCGCAAGAGTGGAAACACTTCAGTCTGAGGAGTGAGTTTCACAAACCCCCCCCCCCATCTGCTTCATCCCTGTTCTATGTCCTGTGGTTGTAACTGAGAAGGAGGAGGGGGGACGGGGGGACGGGTTCTAAGCTTCACCTCACCTGTTTGGTCTGAGCCTGGACCCCTCCCTCCACCAGCTGACCAGAGGCAGGGTCCATCCCCAGCTGGCCTGACACGTACATGGTCCTGTCCACCACCACCGCCTGGCTGGGAGACAGAACAACGAATATGAACACAGGACTGGACAGCTGATAAGATATGTACCAACATGGGGCAGGTGAAATGTTGTTCTCTGTCACAGTCAAGATATAATAGACACTACGACTACTACTACAAACAAATAAAACGTCCCCAGTCTTTTCCATCCAGAACACAACACTGTTGTTTGACTTTCCAGGTATCTAAATTGATACTTTACTGCCACCTACTGGTTAAACTGAGCAACCATACTGGGAACTGTTTCTGAATGTCATGTAATACAATAGTGTGTAATACAGTAGGCGTTTAAGGGAACGTGGAGTGCGCAACGACAGTGCCAGTCCACAGAATGCTCCATTCCAACACATACCCTCTGTGCCAACTCTGCCAGTCACAGGCCCTTCAGTCAAAAAGCACTTTACCCTGAAATAAAACTCAAAGCTCTCTCTCTAGTTTACAGCAGCGCTACAGCTCCACCTCCCACGATTATTGGGTAAAAAGGGTGACACCCCCTACCGTAACAGACCGCGAATGTCCCTTCGCAGACAGAACAGAAATGCCAATACAGCATGTGTGATTCATAGTACCATGCGCAGACACACGAACAATGTTTAAAATAGTTGCTTACTGAATGAATGCAAACAAGAATATACTATTCTTATATATACATAAATACTCCGGACTCCGACATTGCTCGTCCTAATATTTCTATATTCCATTATTTAACATCGCGCTCCTGCACTGTTAGATACTATAGCGCCGTTGAAGATAGGAACACCAGCATTTCGCTACAACCACAATAGCATCTTGCTAAATATGTGTATGCGATCAATTTGATTTGATTTGATTTTAAAAAAAAAAATAGTTCAACACCTTCAGATCAACAGTGTGATAAAGGCTGCACAGACCACTTACCTGTACGGCCCGATAGCTGCTGGCGCTTTAGTGGTGTTGATTATCTTCCTGATGATCGAAGACATGATTAGAATTGGACACAAAAAAAAGTCTTCACTTAAAACAAAGAAGTTCCTGCTCTGAAGCCCGTGGAGGTCTGAAATGACAGATCAGCTGGTGGAGCGCGTCTACTACCGTAAAGTCTCAACTAAACGGGCCTAGGAGTTTCATTAGACCCACAACTTATATCATTGTAATCGTTGTGGGTATTGGCAGGGTACTAATTCTTGCCCAAAAACCAAAATGACGCTAAATTCAGAAAGTGTCATTTATTTTCTGACAATTTTGCCATATTTTATTGACGCGACTAAATATATCTACTACATAAATAAAGTTTAAATAACATTTTCAAAATATCTACTATATACTACGTTTCCCATGAACACAATTTAACCGGAACAAGATACACGTCATATTTATGCGGAAGAGCTGTAGACGTAAATGTGAGTTTACGGCGTGGTTTTGAAATATCACTGTTCCTCCATTCAGGATTTGAAAGTGAATATATTTTCAGTTACCTTTACAAATACACTGTGGTGTGATGGAAGTGGATAACTTCATAAAACTCGTTGGCGTAGCCTGTTTGTGTCATGCAAAGTAGTCGCATGATGTCCCAATGTGTATCAAGCTTGCTAAGTAGCTAATTTAGCTAGCTATACTGCTGAGGTGGAGATTGATAGTCTTTCAAAGGTTTGCTGACAATAACATCCGATCAGTGACAGTGCAATTCACTCTTAAATCGTAGCTAGTAGCCTGCTCGTGTCCCACGATAGGATCATTTTTGACAGCACCACTAGCCTTATTATCAATGAGTCATGTTTATTTTCTGCAGAGCTATCAAAAATGTCTACAGCCAAGCACAGGATGCGCGATAAGAAGATGAGGAACCAGCCGATCAACGTCACCTATTCCTCCCAGGGCAGCTCACACTGGAGGAACGGAGGGGACACTCATACAGGTCGAGGCCGTGATCTGTCTCCACATCCATGGGGCCAGGGGTCCTCCCACTCTGGCCATGCCCAGGGAGGGGGTTGGGTCCGGGGCCACCAGAGAGAAGGACACGGGGGATACCCGCAGGCTCTGCCCACACACATCACTGGTAAGAACACCTTCCTCTGCATACAGTTGTCAAATGTATTTTAAAAGGATGCTCATGTCTCGATGGGTTTTTAAACAGATACAGGTTCTAACTGAGCACTTCTGCATGTCGATGTTGAACCAGCTGTAAATCAACAGCTTTTATTACATTCAATTCAAATGGCATTTAGAATGAGTAAATATAATGTCTGATGCTCCAACCCATTGACTCCCAGCCAGTCTTTTGTGATGTGTGGTGCTGTGCTGTGCCTCCTCTCCTCAGCCTCAGCGTTTGCCAAGGCCCGGGCTGCAGAGGTGAACGCCATGTTGATGGCCGTCACCAAGACAACAGGCAGCTCCCATGTGTTTGGAGCTCTTCCTAAACACATGAGGAGGAGGGCTATGAGTCATAACACCAAGAGACTGCCCTGCAGGCTGAGAGACATGGCCAACAACATGGTGGGTTTGTCTAAGTAACACACTTAGTCACACACACACGCACCCAGTCACACACACACGCACCCAGTCACACACACACGCACCCAGTCACACACACACGCACCCAGTCACACACGCACCCAGTCAGTCACACGCACTCAGTCACACGCACTCAGTCACACGCACTCAGTCACACGCACTCAGTCACACACACTCAGTCACACACACTCAGTCACACACACTCAGTCACAGTGAAACGCGTCCTTTCTCTCTCTTGACTTTAAAGCATGGTCCCAGATCTGTCTCTGTTATTGTCATGTCCATACATGGAGGAAGGACTGGTCACACCTAGAGCCGGACTAGTCACACCTAGAGCCGGACTGGCCACACCTAGAGCCGGACTGGCCACACCTAGAGCCGGACTGGTCACACCTAGAGCCAGACCGGCCACACCTAGAGCCGGACCGGCCACACCTAGAGCCGGACCGGCCACACCTAGAGCCGGACCGGCCACACCTAGAGCCGGACCGGCCACACCTAGAGCCGGACCGGTCACACCTAGAGCCGGACCGGTCACACCTAGAGCCGGACCGGTCACACCTAGAGCCGGACCGGTCACACCTAGAGCCGGACCGGTCACACCTAGAGCCGGACCGGTCACACCTAGAGCCGGACCGGTCACACCTAGGGCCGGACCAGTCACACCTAGAGCTGGACTAGCCACACCTAGAACCAGACTAATATAAACATCCTGTATGTTTCCTCTCTGGTCCAGTTGGAGAAGAGTCAGAAGGCTGGTCAGAAGGTGAAGAAGGAACCGTCCAAGAGCAAGAGCCGTAAAGCCCGGCGTCGCCACGGCAACATGCTTCTGGAGTTCAACCGTCGCCAGCGGAAGAACCTGTGGCTGGAGACGCACATCTGGCACGCCAAGCGCTTCCACATGGTCAAGAGATGGGGCTACTGTCTGGGAGACAGGCCAACCTACAAGTGTTACAGAGCCTGCTACAGAGCCATGAGCTCCCACTGTCTACTACAGGTTAGTGTCTTTACCTACCGAGGCTGGATATCTGGGAGACAGGCCAACCTACAAGTGTTACAGAGCCTGCTACAGAGCCATGAGCTCCCACTGTCTACTACAGGTTAGTGTCTATACCCACCGAGGCTGGATATCTGGGAGACAGGCCAACCTACAAGTGTTACAGAGCCTGCTACAGAGCCATGAGCTCCCACTGTCTCCTACAGGTTAGTGTCTATACCCACCGAGGCTGGATATCTGGGAGACAGGCCAACCTACAAGTGTTACAGAGCCTGCTACAGAGCCATGAGCTCCCACTGTCTACTACAGGTTAGTGTCTATACCCACCGAGGCTTTTTGAGGCTGGATATCTGGGAAGCACTTTGGGACAACTGATAGGAAATACATTTTGATTTGATTGACTGATTTTATAGGGTCCTGTTCGAATTACTGCTCAATAAGGTTAGGAGTTCTCCAGACCTGGGAAAACTCTAGTTTTAAATTACTGCTCAATAAGGTTAGGAGTTCTCCAGACCTGGGATAACTCTAGTTTTAAATTACTGCTCAATAAGGTTAGGAGTTCTCCAGACCTGGGATAACTCTAGTTTTAAATTACTGCTCAATAAGGTTAGGAGTTCTCCAGACCTGGGAAAACTCTAGTTTTAAATTACTGCTCAATAAGGTTAGGAGTTCTCCAGACCTGGGAAAACTCTAGTTTGAAATATTTTAAAACATTTCTGGGGAACTATTTTCAATACAGATCCCCAACAGTGGGGGACATGAATCATCTTAACATTGAGCTAGATCTAGACAGCAGTGGGGGACATGAATCATCTTAATATTGAGCTAGATCTAGACAGCAGTGGGGGACATGAATCATCTTAATATTGAGCTAGATCTAGACAGCAGTGGGGGACATGAATCATCTTAACATTGAGCTAGATCTAGACAACAGTGGGGGACATGAATCATCTTAACATTGAGCTAGATCTAGACAGCAGTGGGGGACATGAATCATCTTAACATTGAGCTAGATCTACACAGCAGTGGGGGACATGAATCATCTTAACATTGAGCTAGATCTAGACAGCAGTGGGGGACATGAATCACCTTAACATTGAGCTAGATCTAGACAGCAGTGGGGGACATGAATCACCTTAACATTGAGCTAGATCTAGACAGCAGTGGGGGACATGAATCACCTTAACATTGAGCTAGATCTAGACAGCAGTGGGGGACATGAATCACCTTAACATTGAGCTAGATCTAGACAGCAGTGGGGGACATGAATCATCTTAACATTGAGCTAGATCTAGGTAACAGTGGGGGACATGAATCATCTTAACATTGAGCTAGATCTAGACAACAGTGGGGGACATGGACTCATCTTAACATTGAGCTAGATCTAGACAGCAGTGGGGGACATGAATCATCTTAACATTGAGCTAGATCTAGACAACAGTGGGGGACATGAATCATCTTAACATTGAGCTAGATCTAGACAGCAGTGGGGGACATGGACTCATCTTAACATTGAGCTAGATCTAGACAGCAGTGGGGGACATGGACTCATCTTAACATTGAGCTAGATCTAGGTAACAGTGGGGGACATGAATCATCTTAACATTGAGCTAGATCTAGACAGCAGTGGGGGACATGAATCATCTTAACATTGAGCTAGATCTAGACAGCAGTGGGGGACATGAATCATCTTAACATTGAGCTAGATCTAGACAGCAGTGGGGGACATGAATCATCTTAACATTGAGCTAGATCTAGGTAACAGTGAGGGATATGAATCATCTTAACATTGAGCTAGATCTAGGTAACAGTGGGGGACATGAATCATCTTAACATTGAGCTAGATCTAGACAGCAGTGGGGGACATGAATCATCTTAACATTGAGCTAGATCTAGGTAACAGTGGGGGACATGAATCATCTTAACATTGAGCTAGATCTAGGTAACAGTGGGGGACATGAATCATCTTAACATTGAGCTAGATCTAGACAACAGTGGGGGACATGGACTCATCTTAACATTGAGCTAGATCTAGACAGCAGTGGGGGACATGGACTCATCTTAACATTGAGCTAGATCTAGACAGCAGTGGGGGACATGAATCATCTTAACATTGAGCTAGATCTAGACAGCAGTGGGGGACATGAATCATCTTAACATTGAGCTAGATCTAGACAGCAGTGGGGGACATGAATCATCTTAACATTGAGCTAGATCTAGACAGCAGTGGGGGACATGAATCACCTTAACATTGAGCTAGATCTAGACAGCAGTGGGGGACATGAATCATCTTAACATTGAGCTAGATCTAGACAGCAGTGGGGGACATGAATCATCTTAACATTGAGCTAGATCTAGACAGCAGTGGGGGACATGAATCATCTTAACATTGAGCTAGATCTAGGTGACAGTGGGGGATATGAATCACCTTAACATTGAGCTAGATCTAGGTAACAGTGAGGGATATGAATCACCTTAACATTGAGCTAGATCTAGACAGCAGTGTGGGACATGAATCATCTTAACATTGAGCTAGATCTAGACAGCAGTGGGGGACATGAATCATCTTAACATTGAGCTAGATCTAGGTGACAGTGGGGGACATGAATCACCTTAACATTGAGCTAGATCTAGGTAACAGTGGGGGACATGAATCACCTTAACATTGAGCTAGATCTAGGTAACAGTGGGGGACATGAATCATCTTAACATTGAGCTAGATCTAGACAGCAGTGGGGGACATGAATCATCTTAACATTGAGCTAGATCTAGGTAACAGTGGGGGACATGAATCATCTTAACATTGAGCTAGATCTAGACAGCAGTGTGGGACATGAATCATCTTAACATTGAGCTAGATCTAGACAGCAGTGGGGGACATGAATCATCTTAACATTGAGCTAGATCTAGGTGACAGTGGGGGACATGAATCACCTTAACATTGAGCTAGATCTAGGTAACAGTGGGGGACATGAATCATCTTAACATTGAGCTAGATCTAGGTAACAGTGAGGGATATGAATCACCTTAACATTGAGCTAGATCTAGACAACAGTGGGGGACATGAATCATCTTAACATTGAGCTAGATCTAGGTAACAGTGGGGGACATGGACTCATCTTAACATTGAGCTAGATCTAGGTAACAGTGGGGGACATGGACTCATCTTAACATTGAGCTATATCTAGGTAACAGTGGGGGACATGGACTCATCTTAACATTGAGCTAGATCTAGACAACAGTGGGGGACATGAATCATCTTAACATTGAGCTAGATCTAGACAACAGTGGGGGACATGAATCATCTTAACATTGAGCTAGATCTAGACAGCAGTGGGGGACATGGACTCATCTTAACATTGAGCTAGATCTAGGTAACAGTGGGGGACATGAATCATCTTAACATTGAGCTAGATCTAGACAACAGTGGGGGACATGAATCATCTTAACATTGAGCTAGATCTAGACAGCAGTGGGGGACATGAATCATCTTAACATTGAGCTAGATCTAGGTAACAGTGGGGGACATGAATCATCTTAACATTGAGCTAGATCTAGACAGCAGTGGGGGACATGAATCATCTTAACATTGAGCTAGATCTAGACAACAGTGGGGGACATGGACTCATCTTAACATTGAGCTAGATCTAGACAACAGTGGGGGACATGAATCATCTTAACATTGAGCTAGATCTAGACAACAGTGGGGGACATGAATCATCTTAACATTGAGCTAGATCTAGACAGCAGTGGGGGACATGGACTCATCTTAACATTGAGCTAGATCTAGGTAACAGTGGGGGACATGAATCATCTTAACATTGAGCTAGATCTAGACAACAGTGGGGGACATGAATCATCTTAACATTGAGCTAGATCTAGACAGCAGTGGGGGACATGAATCATCTTAACATTGAGCTAGATCTAGACAACAGTGGGGGACATGAATCATCTTAACATTGAGCTAGATCTAGACAGCAGTGGGGGACATGAATCATCTTAACATTGAGCTAGATCTAGGTAACAGTGGGGGACATGAATCATCTTAACATTGAGCTAGATCTAGACAACAGTGGGGGACATGAATCATCTTAACATTGAGCTAGATCTAGACAACAGTGGGGGACATGGACTCATCTTAACATTGAGCTAGATCTAGACAACAGTGGGGGACATGAATCACCTTAACATTGAGCTAGATCTAGACAACAGTGGGGGATATGAATCACCTTAACATTGAGCTAGATCTAGACAACAGTGGGGGACATGGACTCATCTTAACATTGAGCTAGATCTAGACAACAGTGGGGGACATGGACTCATCTTAACATTGAGCTAGATCTAGACAACAGTGGGGGACATGAATCATCTTAACATTCAAAGTACAACAGTTTCAGAATGACTAAAATACAGGCATAATATAATACAGTAACACTTGACGTTCTTCTAATAGGTTTACTGTGGGATCTCTACAATAGTAGTCTCTGTAACAGTTCTAATAGGTTTACTGTGGGATCTCTACAATAGTAGTCTCTGTAACAGTTCTAATAGGTTTACTGTGGGATCTCTACAATAGTAGTCTCTGTAACAGTTCTAATAGGTTTACTGTGGGATCTCTACAATAGTAGTCTCTGTAACAGTTCTAATAGGTTTACTGTGGGATCTCTACAATAGTAGTCTCCGTAACAGTTCTAATAGGTTTACTGTGGGATCTCTACAATAGTAGTCTCTGTAACAGTTCTAATAGGTTTACTGTGGGATCTCTACAACAGTAGTCTCTGTAACAGTTCTAATAGGTTTACTGTGGGATCTCTACAACAGTAGTCTCTGTAACAGTTCTAATAGGTTTACTGTGGGATCTCTACAATAGTAGTCTCTAAAGTATATAATAAATTAACTGTTTTCTACTCAGGTCTGGTGTTCACACGGTACGAACATGAGCGACAGCCACTTTAAATGTTTGCTGTGTGATCAGATATGAATACAGCATTTTGGTAAATTTGTCTTTTGGCGGTTTCCAAACTGTAAAATTATATTTTGAAGTGTTAGAGGATTCACTTTGGGTTACATACTGTCCCCCCCCCCCCACCCAGGACATGTCGTACTACTGCTGTGTGGAGTTACAGGGGCCAGGGGAACAGCTGTTAGCTGCTCTGTCTAAGCTGACCAGCAAGGAAACTGGTAAGTACTTGCTTTCGTGTTTTCCCTCCTCAACAAACAAACAACCACAATTGTCAATCATGCTGCGTTTTAGATGGTACGAGGTAGATGTCATGCTGCGTTTTAGATGGTACGAGGTAGACGGCATGCTGCGTTTTAGATGGTACGAGGTAGACGGCATGCTGCGCTTTAGGTGGTACGAGGTAGACGGCATGCTGCGCTTTAGATGGTACGAGGTAGACGGCATGCTGCGCTTTAGATGGTACGAGGTAGACGGCATGCTGCGCTTTAGGTGGTACGAGGTAGACGGCATGCTGCGCTTTAGATGGTACGAGGTAGACGGCATGCTGCGCTTTAGATGGTACGAGGTAGACGGCATGCTGCGCTTTAGATGGTACGAGGTAGACGGCATGCTGCGCTTTAGATGGTACGAGGTAGACGGCATGCTGCGCTTTAGGTGGTACGAGGTAGACGGCATGCTGCGCTTTAGATGGTACGAGGTAGACGGCATGCTGCGCTTTAGGTGGTACGAGGTAGACGGCATGCTGCGCTTTAGATGGTACGAGGTAGACGGCATGCTGCGCTTTAGATGGTACGAGGTAGACGGTACGAGGTAGACGTCATGCTGCGTTTTAGATGGTACGAGGTAGACGGCATGCTGCGTTTTAGATGGTACGAGGTAGACGGCATGCTGCGTTTTAGATGGTACGAGGTAGACGTCATGCTGCGTTTTAGATGGTACGAGGTAGACGGCATGCTGCGCTTTAGGTGGTACGAGGTAGACGGCATGCTGCGCTTTAGATGGTACGAGGTAGACTGCATGCTGCGTTTTAGATGGTACGAGGTAGACGGCATGCTGCGCTTTAAATGGTACGAGGTAGACGGCATGCTGCGCTTTAGATGGTACGAGGTAGACGGCATGCTGCGCTTTAGATGGTACGAGGTAGACGGCATGCTGCGTTTTAGATGGTACGAGGTAGACGGCATGCTGCGCTTTAAATGGTACGAGGTAGACGGCATGCTGCGCTTTAGATGGTACGAGGTAGACGGCATGCTGCGCTTTAAATGGTACGAGGTAGACGGCATGCTGCGGTTTAGATGGTACGAGGTAGACGGCATGCTGCGCTTTAGATGGTACGAGGTAGACGGCATGCTGCACTTTAGATGGTACGAGGTAGACGGCATGCTGCGCTTTAGATGGTACGAGGTAGACGGCATGCTGCGCTTTAGATGGTACGAGGTAGACGGCATGCTGCGCTTTAGATGGTACGAGGTAGACGGCATGCTGCGTTTTAGATGGTACGAGGTAGACGGCATGCTGCGCTTTAGATGGTACGAGGTAGACGGTACGAGGTAGACGGCATGCTGCGTTTTAGATGGTACGAGGTAGACGTCATGCTGCGTTTTAGATGGTACGAGGTAGACGGCATGCTGCGCTTTAGATGGTACGAGGTAGACGTCATGCTGCGCTTTAGATGGTACGAGGTAGACGGCATGCTGCGCTTTAGATGGTACGAGGTAGACGGCATGCTGCGCTTTAGATGGTACGAGGTAGACGGCATGCTGCGCTTTAGATGGTACGAGGTAGACGGCATGCTGCGCTTTAGATGGTACGAGGTAGACGGCATGCTGCGCTTTAGATGGTACGAGGTAGACGTCATGCTGCGTTTTAGATGGTACGAGGTAGACGTCATGCTGCGTTTTAGATGGTACGATGTAGACGGCAAACAAAGATGTCCTTTGTTTTCAACGAGAGCGCAACGGTAAACGCCGTTGAGGCACGGCGGTGAATGCCATCAGCCACCACGGTAGACGGGACTTGGCAACCAGAGTTTTAAAAAAATTATTTCAACCAGAGTTTAAAAAAAAAAATTCAACTTTTACCATCTGTGTTGTTTTCTACCTGATGTTGATTTGGACTGTTTGGTGAAATCACCATAGCAACGGCGTGCCGTCGTGCCGGCTTGTTTTTGCCGCCAGCCTCTTCCTTGCTTTCTTGTCCCGCTCTGCCGACTGGTATGACTGATCTTTATGTCCCTCGTCTAAACGCAGCATCGCTCTGCCGACTGGTATGACTGATCTTCATGTTCCTCGTCTAAACGCAGCATCGCTCTGCCGACTGGTATGACTGATCTTTATGTCCCTCGTCTAAACACAGCATCACTCTGCCGACTGGTATGACTGATCTTTATGTCCCTCGTCTAAACGCAGCATCGCTCTGCCGACTGGTATGACTGATCTTTATGTCCCTCGTCTAAACGCAGCATCAGTCTGCCGACTGGTATGACTGATCTTTATGTCCCTCGTCTAAACGCAGCATCGCTCTGCCGACTGGTATGACTGATCTTTATGTCCCTCGTCTAAACGCAGCATCAGTCTGCCGACTGGTATGACTGATCTTTATGTCCCTCGTCTAAACGCAGCATCGCTCTGCCGACTGGTATGACTGATCTTCATGTTCCTCGTCTAAACGCAGCATCGCTCTGCCGACTGGTATGACTGATCTTCATGTCCCTCGTCTAAACGCAGCATCGCTCTGCCGACTGGTATGACTGATCTTTATGTCCCTCGTCTAAACGCAGCATCGCTCTGCCGACTGGTATGACTGATCTTCATGTTCCTCGTCTAAACGCAGCATCGCTCTGCCGACTGGTATGACTGATCTTCATGTTCCTCGTCTAAACGCAGCATCGCTCTGCCGACTGGTATGACTGATCTTCATGTTCCTCGTCTAAACGCAGCATCGCTCTGCCGACTGGTATGACTGATCTTCATGTTCCTCGTCTAAACGCAGCATCGCTCTGCCGACTGGTATGACTGATCTTCATGTTCCTCGTCTAAACGCAGCATTAGTCTCAAAATATATACAAGTGTTTCAGTATAAAGTTTAGATGTGTTGGATTCTAGCTTGAAATACACTTATTCGTGTTGCCATATTAGATCGTATTGATGACTTAACATGTATAATGAATGTCTGTGTTGGGGTCAGTGGAGGATGGATGAGAACCAAGTGTACGGAAAGTGACTGAGTGTGGGATTGTTTTGAGTCGGGTGGTCTAACAAATATGTGACTCGCTGCTTTACGGTATTATTGACGATGACGTGTGTTGTACCTGCAGGGCCTACGTTTGCAGCAGCCATGTGTGTGTCAGGCAGGAGACAGGGCAGTGTGGTGGTGTACAGAGCAGGACAGTACCCTCTCCAGCCCCTGGGGCCTGTCACATTCCTCTGGAGACCCACAACGCAGGGCCGGGGGGGCCAGGAGGACCAGGGCTCCCAGGGATCAACACACAGACAGCTGTGGATCTGGGCTCACCCCACCATGAAAACGGTCAGAGGGACTAATATGCAGAATCAATCAGTAGTAGAAGTGTTGAACAACCATTTAACTATTCATTGATGGTGTAATGTCTTTATTGTTGTCTATAATCTGGTGAACTTAGATGTCCCCTTTGGGATCGGTAAAGGTACTATCCAATCAGATGTCCCCTTAGGGATCGGTAAAGTACTATCCAATCAGATGTCCCCTTAGGGATCGGTAAAGTACTATCCAATCAGATGTCCCCTTTGGGATCGGTTAAGTACTATCCAATCAGATGTCCCATTTGGGATCGGTAAAGTACTATCCAATCAGATGTCCCCTTTGGGATCGGTCAAGTACTATCCAATCAGATGTCCCCTTTGGGATCGGTCAAGTACTATCCAATCAGATGTCCCCTTTGGGATCGGTCAAGTACTATCCAATCAGATGTCCCCTTTGGGATCGGTAAAGTACTATCCAATCAGATGTCCCCTTTGGGATCGGTCAAGTACTATTCATTCTGACTGTGCTCTGTGTCGTGACTGTGCCCTGTGCTCTGTCAGGACCTCCTCCCAGAGCTGCAGGCTGTCTGTCAGTGCCCCGTGTCGTGACTGTGCTCTGTGTCGTGACTGTGCCCCGTGTCGTGACTGTGCCCCGTGTCGTGACTGTGCTCTGTGTCGTGACTGTGCTCTGTGTCGTGACTGTGCTCTGTGTCGTGACTGTGCTCTGTGTCGTGACTGTGTCGTGACTGTGTCGTGACTGTGCTCTGTGTCGTGACTGTGCCCCGTGTCGTGACTGTGCCCCGTGTCGTGACTGTGCCCCGTGTCGTGACTGTGCCCCGTGTCGTGACTGTGCCCCGTGTCGTGACTGTGCCCCGTGTCGTGACTGTGCCCCGTGTCGTGACTGTGCCCTGTGCTCTGTGTCAGGACCTCCTCCCAGAGCTGCAGGCTGTCTGTCAGTGTTCTGAGGCTGTCCTTCCACCTGCTCCAGTGGACCTCCCTGTCCCACAGCCAGCCCCTACCCCTGCCTTGGCCCCCGGTCCTGGGGCTGGTCCTGAGGCGGCGCAGGCCTCTGGTTCTGGTTCTAAGAGGAAGTGGTCCTCCAGGGAGCCTGAGGCTGCTGGGCCACCAGCCAAGAAGCTCCTGGGATACAGTACCATTTCTGCTACCACACCCGTAACCTGGAGGTCCAGTACCACTGGTATAGTCATCAGGTGGGTTCTGACTGGTACCACTGGTATAGTCATCAGGTGGGTTCTGACTGGTATAGTCATCAGGTGGGTTCTGACTGGTACCACTGGTATAGTCATCAGGTGGGTTCTGACTGGTATAGTCATCAGGTGGGTTCTGACTGGTACCACTGGTATAGTCATCAGGTGGGTTCTGACTGGTATAGTCATCAGGTGGGTTCTGACTGGTATAGTCATCAGGTGGGTTCTGACTGGTATAGTCATCAGGTGGGTTCTGACTGGTACCACTGGTATAGTGTTCAGGTGGGTTCTGACTGGTACCACTGGTATAGTCATCAGGTGGGTTCTGACTGGTACCACTGGTATAGTCATCAGGTGGGTTCTGACTGGTACCACTGGTATAGTCATCAGGTGGGTTCTGGCTGGTACCACTGGTATAGTCATCAGGTGGGTTCTGACTGGTACCACTGGTATAGTCATCAGGTGGGTTCTGACTGGTACCACTGGTATAGTCATCAGGTGGGTTCTGACTGGTACCACTGGTATAGTCATCAGCTGGGTTCTGACTGGTACCACTGGTATAGTCATCAGGTGGGTTCTGACTGGTACAACTGGTATAGTCATCAGGTGGGTTCTGACTGGTACCACTGGTATAGTCATCAGGTGGGTTCTGACTGGTACCACTGGTATAGTCATCAGGTGGGTTCTGACTGCTTTGATTTAGTCATATTTTAGAGTTTTCTGTCAATTTTATAAACCCCTCCCTTTATAAACCCCTCCCTTTATAAACCCTCTCCCTTTATAAACCCCTCCCTTTATAAACCCCTCCCTTTATAAACCCCTCCCTTTATAAAACCCCTCCCTTTATAAAACCCCTCCCTTTATAAAACCCCTCCCTTTATAAAACCCCTCCCTTTATAAAACCCCTCCCTTTATAAACCCCTCCCTTTATAAAACCCCTCCCTTTATAAAACCCCTCCCTTTATAAACCCCTCCCTTTATAAACCCCTCCCTTTATAAAACCCCTCCCTTTATAAACCCCTCCCTTTATTCTCAACCATGTGGACTTCCTGAATGTTGTTGTTTATTGTTTTGCAGTGACCTCACCATGGAGATGGTGCGGTATCGTCTGATTGGACCTCTATCACATTCCGTTCTGACTGAAACCCTGGCCCCTGCCACACACTGTGATGTAAGAACCTGGGATGATTTATCTAGGGGCCAGCTAATCACCTGGGATGATTTGTCTGGAGGCCAGCTAATCACCTGGGATGATTTGTCTGGACGCCAGCTAATCACCTGGGAATATTTGTCTGGACGCCAGCTAATCACCTGGGAATATTTGTCTGGACGCCAGCTAATCACCTGGGATGATTTGTCTGGAGGCCAGCTAATCACCTGGGATGATTTGTCTGGAGGCTATATCCTGTTTGTTCCAGTGTAAGGTGTTTTATCTAGATACTACATCCTGTTTGTTCCAGTGTAAGGTGTTTAGTCAGGTGTTTTATCTAGATACTACATCCTGTTTGTTCCAGTGTAAGGTGTTTTATCTAGATACTACATCCTGTTTGTTCCAGTGTAAGGTGTTTTATCTAGATACTACATCCTGTTTGTTCCAGTGTAAGGTGTTTAGTCAGGTGTTTTATCTGTATTCCAGGCTACAGGTAAATCCAGACCATCTCCCTTCTGGTGGCCAGATCACTGCAGAGATGACTGTAACATGTCTCTTCATCAACAACAAGCTGGTGTCTTCAACATGCTCAAAGGTGAGTTCCTCACAACTACATTCCTCATTCATTACCTACATTCATTAGATTAGATCGGGGCTCTCCAACCCTGTTCCTGGAGAGAGACCCTCCTGTAGGTTTTAACTCCGACCCTGTTCCTGGAGAGATATCCTCCTGGAGGTTTTAACTCCAACCCTGTTCCTGGAGAGAAACCCTCCTGTAGGTTTTAACTCCGACCCTGTTCCTGGAGAGATATCCTCCTGGAGGTTTTAACTCAAACCCTGTTCCTGGAGAGAAACCCTCCTGTAAGGTTTTAACTCCGACCCTGTTCCTGGAGAGAGACCCTCCTGTAGGTTTTAACTCCAACCCCAGTTGTAACTAACCTGATTCAGCTTATCAACCAGCTAATCATTAGAATCAGGTGCGCTAGATTGGGGTTGGAGTTAAACCCTACAGGAGGGTCTCTCTCCAGGAACAGGGTTGGAGTTAAAACCTACAGGAGGGTCTCTCTCCAGGAACAGGGTTGGAGTTAAAACCTCATGTATATGTCCTGTCTCCTCCCCTCCAAAGCGTACCTCATATCTGTCCTGTCTCTCCTCCCCTCCAAAGCGTACCTCATATCTGTCCTGTCTCTCCTCCCATCCAAAGCGTACCTCATATCTGTCCTGTCTCTCCTCCCATCCAAAGCGTACCTCATGTCTCTCCTCCCCTCCAAAGCGTACCTCATATCTGTCCTGTCTCTCCTCCCATCCAAAGCGTACCTCATGTCTCTCCTCCCCTCCAAAGCGTACCTCATATCTGTCCTGTCTCTCCTCCCCTCCAAAGCGTACCTCATGTCTGTCCTGTCTCTCCTCCCCTCCAAAGCGTACCTCATGTCTGTCCTGTCTCTCCTCCCCTCCAAAGCGTACCTCATGTCTGTCCTGTCTCCCCTCCAAAGCGTACCTCATGTCTGTCCTGTCTCTCCTCCAAAGCGTACCCTCATGTATGTCCTGTCTCTCCTCCCCTCCAAAGCGTACCTCATGTCTGTCCTGTCTCTCCTCCCCTCCAAAGCGTACCTCATGTCTGTCCTGTCTCTCCTCCCCTCCAAAGCGTACCTCATGTCTGTCCTGTCTCTCCTCCCCTCCAAAGCGTACCTCATGTCTGTCCTGTCTCTCCTCCAAAGCGTACCTCATGTCTGTCCTGTCTCCTCTCCTCAGGTGTGTACTCCACAGCGGAGGTCCCAGCCGGCTCAGTTCTGGGTCTGACGGTGGATGACCCCAGATTGACCTTACCAAACAAGAGAAGCAAGGCCGTGTCCGACATCAGGAAGGCACAAGGTAACCTCTGAGCCAGTAGCCATGGTAACCCCTGAGCCAGTAGCCATGGTAACCTCTGAGCCAGGAGACAGGGTGGGGTGGTTCAGACAGGTCCGATATAGTTTACATTACATCATTAGTTCTCCTAACCTTTTCAATCAGAGTGAAACTGTGACGTAGCCGACTATTCAAATGAGAACGCATCCAAGAAAATGTCAGAGATTTGTTCCCTGCTGAACAGGGCCCTGTGTTTGTGAATGTGATAGGTCCTGAGGCTTTGTGGGTAGGGAGGTTCTGTGGGTCATTCTCTGGTCCTGTGCTCCTGGGGAGCCTCTGCTCGTCCATGCAGATGTCCCAGGTTCGAATCCTGGCAGGACCCTGTGCTCAGACCACGCCCTCAGAGGTCCACACCCACTTCCTTATTTATCTTTTTAGTACCTGGCTGGGGGTTGCATCACCCACTTCCTTATTTATCTTTTTAGTACCTGGCTGGGGGTTGCATCACCCACTTCCTTATTGACCTTTTAGTACCTGGCTGGGGGTTGCATCACCCACTTCCTTATTGACCTTTTAGTACCTGGCTGGGGGTTGCATCACCCACTTCCTTATTGACCTTTTAGTACCTGGCTGGGGGTTGCATCACCCACTTCCTTATTGACCTTTTAGTACCTGGCTGGGGGTTGCATCACCCACTTCCTTATTGACCTTTTTAGTACCTGGCTGGGGGTTGCATCACCCACTTCCTTATTTAGTGGATGTAGGCCCTATAGAGCTACTCGGTGAAGCTGTAGATGTTGCCAACTAGTTGTGTGCTTCCTCTGGCCTACTCAACACAGTTTGGTGACTCTCCTGAGTACCTGGTCATACGGCACTATGCCCTCTGTTGTTTCAGGAGTGAACGAGGAGAGGAGGAGGGAACTGATGTTGAAGGGGATCCCTGAACCCCTCAGCCAGAGTTCCCTGTGGGACCGGTCTGTCCGCGACAACGTCACACACAACAAGATGACAGACCAGGTACTGAACCATAGCACCATGTCTGTTTAATATATCATTACTAAATGTATGAAGACTCTACCCAGGGTATGTCCCATAGGAAGAAGAGTCACTAAATGTATGTCCTCCTTGGGTTGAGTCTCCAGGAGAAGAGTCACTAAATGTATGTCCTCCTGGAGACTCAACCCAGGGAGAAGAGTTACTAAATGTATGTCCTCCTGGAGACTCAACCCAGGAAGAAGAGTCACTAAATGTATGTCCTCCTGGAGACTCAACCCAGGAAGAAGAGTCACTAAATGTATGTCCTCCTGGAGACTCAACCCAGGAAGAAGAGTCACTAAATGTATGAAGCATTCTCTCTAGACGTTCTGGAGCATTCTCTCTCGACAACAATTCACTGGCAGGTTCTGGAGCATTCTCTCTAGACGTTCTGGAGCATTCTCTCTCGACAACAGTTCACTGACAGGTTCTGGAGAATTCTCTCTAGACGTTCTGGAGCATTCTCCCTAGACAACAGTTCACTGGCAGGTTCTGGAGCATTCTCTCTAGACGTTCTGGAGCATTCTCTCTAGACAACAGTTCACTGTCAGGTTCTGGAACATTCTCTCTAGACGTTCTGGAGCATTTTCTATAGACAACAGTTCACTGACAGGTTCTGGAACATTCTCCCTAGACAACAGTTCACTGACAGGTTCTGGAGAATTCTCCCGGTTTACCACGTCGTAGTACAACGTAGCATATCATGGCCTGACATAATACATTTTTACCAACAAAATAAACATGTCTAAGGAACATTTTTCTGTTGACGATTTGTGAAATTGTATCACACCTGTGGTGATTTATTTCCATACGGTGTAACTTGCATAAAAACGTTGTATGGAAAAGTGGTTTGTCTCCAATATCCAGTCTTCTCTCTGTCTACAGGAAGTAAACAGACTGCGTAATGATGTTCTGGTCCCAGGCTCCAGACTCCCCACACCCCTGCAGGGTAGAGTACCCGTCCTACTGGTGCAGCAGTCTGGGAAGAGCCAGGGCACAGAGATGGGGTCCTGGGGGGCGGGATGGGACCTGCTGCTACCCAAGGCCTGGGGCATGGCCTTCTGGGTCCCTCTGGTATGGACCACCCTATTCCCTATATAGTGCACTTCTCTAGACCAGGACCAAATGGCACCCTATTCCCTATATAGTGCACTACTTTAGACCAGGACCCACCCTATTCCCTATATAGTGCACTACTCTAGACCAGGACCCACCCTATTCCCTATATAGTGCACTACTATAGACCAGGACCCACCCTATTCCCTATATAGTACACTTCTCTAGACCAGGACCAAATGGCACCCTATTCCCTATATAGTGCACTACTCTAGACCAGGACTCACCCTATTCCCTATATAGTGCACTACTATAGACCAGGACCCACACTATTTCCTATATAGTGCACTACTCTAGACCAGGACTCACCCTATTCCCTATATAGTGCACTACTCTAGCCAGGACCCAATGACACCCTATTCCCTATATAGTGCACTACTCTAGACCAGGACTCACCCTATTCTCTATATAGTGCACTACTCTAGACCAGGACGCACCCTATTCCCTATATAGTGCGCTACTCTAGACCAGGACCCAATGGCACTCTATTCCCTATATAGTGCACTACTCTAGACCAGGACTCACCCTATTCCCTATATAGTGCACTACTCTAGACCAGGACGCACCCTATTCCCTATATAGTGCGCTACTCTAGATCAGGACCCACACTATTCCTTATATAGTGCACTACTCTAGATCAGGACCCACTCTATTCCTTATATAGTGCACTACTCTAGACGAGGACCCAAATGGCACCCTGTTCTCTATATAGTGCACTACTCTAGACCAGGACGCACCCTATTCCCTATATAGTGCACTACTCTAGATCAGGACCCACACTGTTCTCTATATAGTGCACTACTCTAGATCAATGGCCTTAGAATATTTGGAGAAGCCCCTTTAAGTAGACAAATGACTAATTACTACAAATATGTCAGATCAACCTCCTCTCCTCGACAGGTAGGTAGAGGAGAGGTAACTAAAGTAGTAACCCTCTCCTCTCCAGGTAGATAGAGGAGAGGTAACTAAAGTAGTAACCCTCTCCTCTCCAGGTAGATAGAGGAGAGGTAACTAAAGTAGTAACCCTCTCCTCTCCAGGTAGATAGAGGTAACTAAAGTAGTAACCCTCTCCAGGTAGATAGAGGAGAGGTAACTAAAGTAGTAACCCTCTCCAGGTAAATAGAGGAGAGGTAACTAAAGTAGTAACCCTCTCCAGGTAGATGGAGGAGAGGTAACTAAAGTAGTAACCCTCTCCTCTCCTTCAGGTTTATAGAGGAGTACGTATCGGAGGGCTGAGGATGAGTCTGAAACACGCCCAGAATAAAGGAGAGCCTCACTTTCCCCACGACTACCCAGACTGCCCTGCAGGAGCAAGCTTCCAGGAAGAACAGGAGGCTGAGCTGCTGGCCAAGTTCAGGAGGTGAGGAGAGTGTCGGTTTCACGTGATGGAGCTCCAGGTGTGCTGGTATCACCTGATGTAACTCCAGGTGTGTTGGTATCACCTGATGTAACTCCAGGTGTGTTGGTATAACCTGATGTAACTCCATGTGTGTTGGTATCACCTGATGTAACTCCAGGTGTGTTGGTATCACCTGATGTAACTCCAGGTGTGTTGGTATCACCTGATGTAACTCCGGGTCTGTTGGTATCACCTGATGTAACTCCGGGTGTGTTGGTATCACCTGATGTAACTCCAGGTGTGTTGGTATCACCTGATGTAACTCCAGGTGTGTTGGTGTCACCTGATGTAACTCCAGGTGTGTTGGTATCACCTGATGTAACTCCGGGTGTGTTGGTATCACCTGATGTAACTCCGGGTGTGTTGGTATCACCTGATGTAACTCCAGGTGTGTTGGTATCACCTGATGTAACTCCAGGTGTGTTGGTATCACCTGATGTAACTCCAGGTGTGTTGGTATCACCTGATGTAACTCCAGGTGTGTTGAGGAGATGGTCGGTGTCACCTGATGTAACTCCATGTGTGTTGGTATCACCTGATGTAACTCCATGTGTGTTGGTATCACCTGATGTAACTCCAGGTGTGTTGGTATCACCTGATGTAACTCCAGGTGTGTTGGTATCACCTGATGTAACTCCAGGTGTGTTGGTGTCACCTGATGTAACTCCAGGTGTATTGGTATCACCTGATGTAACTCCAGGTGTGTTGGTATCACCTGATGTAACTCCAGGTGTGTTGGTATCACCTGATGTAACTCCAGGTGTGTTGGTATCACCTGATGTAACTCCAGGTGTGTTGGTGTCACCTGATGTAACTCCAGGTGTGTTGGTGTCACCTGATGTAACTCCAGGTGTGTTGGTATCACCTGATGTAACTCCAGGTGTGTTGGTATCACCTGATGTAACTCCAGGTGTGTTGGTATCACCTGATGTAACTCCAGGTGTGTTGGTATCACCTGATGTAACTCCAGGTGTGTTGGTATCACCTGATGTAACTCCAGGTGTGTTGGTGTCACCTGATGTAACTCCGGGTGTGTTGGTATCACCTGATGTAACTCCGGGTGTGTTGGTATCACCTGATGTAACTCCAGGTGTGTTGATGAGAGGGTTGGTGTCACCTGATGTAACTCCAGGTGTGTTGGTATCACCTGATGTAACTCCAGGTGTGTTGGTATCACCTGATGTAACTCCAGGTGTGTTGGTATCACCTGATGTAACTCCAGGTGTGTTGGTATCACCTGATGTAACTCCAGGTGTGTTGGTATCACCTGATGTAACTCCGGGTGTGTTGGTATCACCTGATGTAACTCCAGGTGTGTTGGTATCACCTGATGTAACTCCAGGTGTGTTGGTGTCACCTGATGTAACTCCAGGTGTGTTGGTATCACCTGATGTAACTCCGGGTGTGTTGGTATCACCTGATGTAACTCCGGGTGTGTTGGTATCACCTGATGTAACTCCAGGTGTGTTGGTATCACCTGATGTAACTCCAGGTGTGTTGGTATCACCTGATGTAACTCCAGGTGTGTTGGTATCACCTGATGTAACTCCAGGTGTGTTGAGGAGATGGTCGGTGTCACCTGATGTAACTCCATGTGTGTTGGTATCACCTGATGTAACTCCATGTGTGTTGGTATCACCTGATGTAACTCCAGGTGTGTTGGTATCACCTGATGTAACTCCAGGTGTGTTGGTATCACCTGATGTAACTCCAGGTGTGTTGGTGTCACCTGATGTAACTCCAGGTGTATTGGTATCACCTGATGTAACTCCAGGTGTGTTGGTATCACCTGATGTAACTCCAGGTGTGTTGGTATCACCTGATGTAACTCCAGGTGTGTTGGTATCACCTGATGTAACTCCAGGTGTGTTGGTGTCACCTGATGTAACTCCAGGTGTGTTGGTGTCACCTGATGTAACTCCAGGTGTGTTGGTATCACCTGATGTAACTCCAGGTGTGTTGGTATCACCTGATGTAACTCCAGGTGTGTTGGTATCACCTGATGTAACTCCAGGTGTGTTGGTATCACCTGATGTAACTCCAGGTGTGTTGGTGTCACCTGATGTAACTCCGGGTGTGTTGGTATCACCTGATGTAACTCCGGGTGTGTTGGTATCACCTGATGTAACTCCAGGTGTGTTGAGGAGAGGGTTGGTGTCACCTGATGTAACTCCAGGTGTGTTGGTATCACCTGATGTAACTCCAGGTGTGTTGGTATCACCTGATGTAACTCCAGGTGTGTTGGTATCACCTGATGTAACTCCAGGTGTGTTGGTATCACCTGATGTAACTCCAGGTGTGTTGGTATCACCTGATGTAACTCCAGGTGTGTTGGTATCACCTGATGTAACTCCAGGTGTGTTGGTATCACCTGATGTAACTCCGGGTGTGTTGGTATCACCTGATGTAACTCCGGGTGTGTTGGTATCACCTGATGTAACTCCAGGTGTGTTGGTATCACCTGATGTAACTCCAGGTGTGTTGGTGTCACCTGATGTAACTCCAGGTGTGTTGGTATCACCTGATGTAACTCCAGGTGTGTTGGTATCACCTGATGTAACTCCAGGTGTGTTGGTATCACCTGATGTAACTCCAGGTGTGTTGGTATCACCTGATGTAACTCCAGGTGTGTTGGTATCACCTGATGTAACTCCAGGTGTGTTGGTATCACCTGATGTAACTCCAGGTGTGTTGGTATCACCTGATGTAACTCCAGGTGTGTTGGTATCACCTGATGTAACTCCAGGTGTGTTGGTATCACCTGATGTAACTCCAGGTGTGTTGAGGAGATGGTCGGTGTCACCTGATGTAACTCCAGGTGTGTTGGTATCACCTGATGTAACTCCAGGTGTGTTGGTATCACCTGATGTAACTCCGGGTGTGTTGGTATCACCTGATGTAACTCCAGGTGTGTTGGTATCACCTGATGTAACTCCAGGTGTGTTGGTATCACCTGATGTAACTCCAGGTGTGTTGGTATCACCTGATGTAACTCCAGGTGTGTTGAGGAGATGGTCGGTGTCACCTGATGTAACTCCATGTGTGTTGGTATCACCTGATGTAACTCCATGTGTGTTGGTATCACCTGATGTAACTCCAGGTGTGTTGGTATCACCTGATGTAACTCCAGGTGTGTTGGTATCACCTGATGTAACTCCAGGTGTGTTGGTATCACCTGATGTAACTCCGGGTGTGTTGGTATCACCTGATGTAACTCCAGGTGTGTTGGTATCACCTGATGTAACTCCAGGTGTGTTGGTATCACCTGATGTAACTCCAGGTGTGTTGGTATCACCTGATGTAACTCCAGGTGTGTTGGTATCACCTGATGTAACTCCGGGTGTGTTGGTATCACCTGATGTAACTCCAGGTGTGTTGGTATCACCTGATGTAACTCCGGCTGTGTTGGTATCACCTGATGTAACTCCAGGTGTATTGGTGTCAGATGTAACTCCAGGTGTGTTGGTGTCACCTGATGTAACTCCAGGTGTGTTGGTGTCACCTGATGTAACTCCAGGTGTGTTGGTGTCACCTGATGTAACTCCAGGTGTGTTGGTATCACCTGATGTAACTCCAGGTGTGTGCTGGTATCACCTGATGTAACTCCAGGTGTGCTGGTATCACCTGATGTAACTCCAGGTGTGTTGGTATCACCTGATGTAACTCCAGGTGTGTTGGTATCACCTGATGTAACTCCAGGTGTGTTGGTATCACCTGATGTAACTCCAGGTGTGTTGGTGTCACCTGATGTAACTCCAGGTGTGTTGGTATCACCTGATGTAACTCCAGGTGTGTTGGTATCACCTGATGTAACTCCAGGTGTGTTGGTGTCACCTGATGTAACTCCAGGTGTGTTGGTATCACCTGATGTAACTCCAGGTGTGTTGGTATCACCTGATGTAACTCCAGGTGTGTTGGTATCACCTGATGTAACTCCAGGTGTGTTGGTATCACCTGATGTAACTCCAGGTGTGTTGGTATCACCTGATGTAACTCCAGGTGTGTTGGTATCACCTGATGTAACTCCAGGTGTGTTGGTGTCACCTGATGTAACTCCAGGTGTGTTGGTATCACCTGATGTAACTCCAGGTGTGTTGGTATCACCTGATGTAACTCCGGGTGTGTTGGTGTCACCTGATGTAACTCCGGGTGTGTTGGTATCACCTGATGTAACTCCGGGTGTGTTGGTATCACCTGATGTAACTCCGGGTGTGTTGGTATCACCTGATGTAACTCCGGGTGTGTTGGTATCACCTGATGTAACTCCAGGTGTGTTGAGGAGAGGGTTGGTGTCACCTGATGTAACTCCAGGTGTGTTGGTATCACCTGATGTAACTCCAGGTGTGTTGGTATCACCTGATGTAACTCCAGGTGTGTTGGTATCACCTGATGTAACTCCAGGTGTGTTGGTATCACCTGATGTAACTCCAGGTGTGTTGGTATCACCTGATGTAACTCCGGGTGTGTTGGTATTACCTGATGTAACTCCAGGTGTGTTGGTATCACCTGATGTAACTCCAGGTGTGTTGGTGTCACCTGATGTAACTCCAGGTGTGTTGGTATCACCTGATGTAACTCCAGGTGTGTTGGTATCACCTGATGTAACTCCGGGTGTGTTGGTATCACCTGATGTAACTCCAGGTGTGTTGGTATCACCTGATGTAACTCCAGGTGTGTTGGTATCACCTGATGTAACTCCAGGTGTGTTGGTATCACCTGATGTAACTCCAGGTGTGTTGGTATCACCTGATGTAACTCCAGGTGTGTTGGTATCACCTGATGTAACTCCAGGTGTGTTGGTATCACCTGATGTAACTCCAGGTGTGTTGAGGAGATGGTCGGTGTCACCTGATGTAACTCCATGTGTGTTGGTATCACCTGATGTAACTCCAGGTGTGTTGGTATCACCTGATGTAACTCCAGGTGTGTTGGTATCACCTGATGTAACTCCGGGTGTGTTGGTATCACCTGATGTAACTCCAGGTGTATTGGTGTCACCTGATGTAACTCCAGGTGTGTTGGTGTCACCTGATGTAACTCCAGGTGTGTTGGTGTCACCTGATGTAACTCCAGGTGTGTTGGTATCACCTGATGTAACTCCAGGTGTGTTGGTATCACCTGATGTAACTCCAGGTGTGCTGGTATCACCTGATGTAACTCCAGGTGTGCTGGTATCACCTGATGTAACTCCAGGTGTGTTGGTATCACCTGATGTAACTCCAGGTGTGTTGGTGTCACCTGATGTAACTCCAGGTGTGTTGGTATCACCTGATGTAACTCCAGGTGTGTTGGTATCACCTGATGTAACTCCAGGTGTGTTGGTATCACCTGATGTAACTCCAGGTGTGTTGGTATCACCTGATGTAACTCCAGGTGTGTTGGTGTCACCTGATGTAACTCCAGGTGTATTGGTATCACCTGATGTAACTCCAGGTGTGTTGGTATCACCTGATGTAACTCCAGGTGTGTTGGTATCACCTGATGTAACTCCAGGTGTGTTGGTATCACCTGATGTAACTCCAGGTGTGTTGGTATCACCTGATGTAACTCCAGGTGTGTTGGTATCACCTGATGTAACTCCAGGTGTGTTGGTGTCACCTGATGTAACTCCAGGTGTGTTGGTGTCACCTGATGTAACTCCAGGTGTGTTGGTGTCACCTGATGTAACTCCAGGTGTGTTGGTATCACCTGATGTAACTCCAGGTGTGTTGGTGTCACCTGATGTAACTCCAGGTGTGTTGGTATCACCTGATGTAACTCCAGGTGTGTTGGTGTCACCTGATGTAACTCCAGGTGTGTTGGTATCACCTGATGTAACTCCAGGTGTGTTGGTATCACCTGATGTAACTCCAGGTGTGTTGGTGTCACCTGATGTAACTCCAGGTGTGTTGGTATCACCTGATGTAACTCCATGTGTGTTGGTATCACCTGATGTAACTCCAGGTGTGTTGGTGTCACCTGATGTAACTCCAGGTGTGTTGGTATCACCTGATGTAACTCCATGTGTGTTGGTATCACCTGATGTAACTCCAGGTGTGTTGGTATCACCTGATGTAACTCCAGGTGTGTTGGTGTCACCTGATGTAACTCCATGTGTTGGTGTCACCTGATGTAACTCCATGTGTTGGTGTCACCTGATGTAACTCCATGTGCTGGTGTCACCTGATGTAACTCCAGGTGTGCTGGTGTCACCTGATGTAACTCCAGGTGTGTTGGTGTCACCTGATGTAACTCCAGGTGTGCTGGTATCACCTGATGTAACTCCGGGTGTGTTGGTATCACCTGATGTAACTCCGGGTGTGTTGGTATCACCTGATGTAACTCCGGGTGTGTTGGTATCACCTGATGTAACTCCAGGTGTGTTGAGGAGAGGGTTGGTATCACCTGATGTAACTCCAGGTGTGTTGAGGAGAGGGTTGGTATCACCTGATGTAACTCCGGGTGTGTTGGTATCACCTGATGTAACTCCGGGTGTGTTGGTATCACCTGATGTAACTCCAGGTGTGTTGGTATCACCTGATGTAACTCCAGGTGTGTTGGTGTCACCTGATGTAACTCCATGTGTTGGTGTCACCTGATGTAACTCCATGTGTTGGTGTCACCTGATGTAACTCCATGTGTTGGTGTCACCTGATGTAACTCCATGTGTTGGTGTCACCTGATGTAACTCCAGGTGTGCTGGTGTCACCTGATGTAACTCCAGGTGTGCTGGTGTCACCTGATGTAACTCCAGGTGTGCTGGTGTCACCTGATGTAACTCCGGGTGTGCTGGTATCACCTGATGTAACTCCGGGTGTGTTGAGGAGAGGGTCAGTATCACCTGATGTAACTCCAGGTGTGTTGAGGAGAGGGTCAGTATCACCTGATGTAACTCCAGGTGTGTTGGTATCACCTGATGTAACTCCGGGTGTGTTGGTATCACCTGATGTAACTCCAGGTGTGTTGGTATCACCTGATGTAACTCCGGGTGTGTTGGTATCACCTGATGTAACTCCAGGTGTGTTGAGGAGAGGGTTGGTATCACCTGATGTAACTCCAGGTGTGTTGGTGTCACCTGATGTAACTCCAGGTGTGTTGGTGTCACCTGATGTAACTCCAGGTGTGTTTGTGTCACCTGATGTAACTCCAGGTGTGTTGGTATCACCTGATGTAACTCCGGATGTGTTGGTATCACCTGATGTAACTCCAGGTGTGTTGGTGTCACCTGATGTAACTCCAGGTGTGTTGGTATCACCTGATGTAACTCCAGGTGTGTTGGTATCACCTGATGTAACTCCAGGTGTGCTGGTATCACCTGATGTAACTCCGGGTGTGTTGGTATCACCTGATGTAACTCCGGGTGTGTTGGTATCACCTGATGTAACTCCATGTGTGTTGGTATCACCTGATGTAACTCCAGGTGTGTTGGTATCACCTGATGTAACTCCAGGTGTGTTGGTATCACCTGATGTAACTCCAGGTGTGTTGGTATCACCTGATGTAACTCCAGGTGTGTTGGTATCACCTGATGTAACTCCAGGTGTGTTGGTATCACCTGATGTAACTCCAGGTGTGTTGAGGAGAGGGTCAGTATTACCTGATGTAACTCCAGGTGTGTTGGTGTCACCTGATGTAACTCCAGGTGTGTTGGTATCACCTGATGTAACTCCAGGTGTGTTGGTATCACCTGATGTAACTCCAGGTGTGTTGGTATCACCTGATGTAACTCCAGGTGTGTTGGTATCACCTGATGTAACTCCAGGTGTGTTGGTATCACCTGATGTAACTCCGGGTGTGTTGGTGTCACCTGATGTAACTCCGGGTGTGTTGGTATCACCTGATGTAACTCCGGGTGTGTTGGTATCACCTGATGTAACTCCGGGTGTGTTGGTATCACCTGATGTAACTCCGGGTGTGTTGGTGTCACCTGATGTAACTCCATGTGTTGGTGTCACCTGATGTAACTCCATGTGTTGGTTTCACCTGATGTAACTCCAGGTGTGTTGAGGAGAGGGTTGGTATCACCTGATGTAACTCCGGGTGTGTTGGTATCACCTGATGTAACTCCAGGTGTGTTGAGGAGAGGGTTGGTATCACCTGATGTAACTCCAGGTGTGTTGGTATCACCTGATGTAACTCCAGGTGTGTTGGTGTCACCTGATGTAACTCCAGGTGTGTTGGTATCACCTGATGTAACTCCAGGTGTGTTGGTATCACCTGATGTAACTCCAGGTGTCTTGAGGAGAGGGTCAGTATTACCTGATGTAACTCCAGGTGTGTTGAGGAGAGGGTCAGTATTACCTGATGTAACTCCAGGTGTGTTGAGGAGAGGGTCAGTATTACCTGATGTAACTCCAGGTGTGTTGAGGAGAGGGTCAGTATTACCTGATGTAACTCCAGGTGTGTTGGTATCACCTGATGTAACTCCAGGTGTGTTGGTGTCACCTGATGTAACTCCAGGTGTGTTGGTGTCACCTGATGTAACTCCAGGTGTGTTGGTGTCACCTGATGTAACTCCAGGTGTGTTGGTGTCACCTGATGTAACTCCAGGTGTGTTGGTGTCACCTGATGTAACTCCAGGTGTGTTGGTGTCACCTGATGTAACTCCAGGTGTGTTGGTGTCACCTGATGTCACTCCAGGTGTGTTGGTGTCACCTGATGTAACTCCAGGTGTGTTGGTATCACCTGATGTAACTCCAGGTGTGTTGGTATCACCTGATGTAACTCCAGGTGTGTTGAGGAGAGGGTCAGTATCACCTGATGTAACTCCAGGTGTGTTGGTATCACCTGATGTAACTCCAGGTGTGTTGAGGAGATGGTCGGTGTCACCTGTAACTCCAGGTTAAAAGGTGGTGTCTGGTAGTGTTTGATAAAGTCTAACTCACTGGTATTCTGGATGTTTCATACTGTACTGGCTCTCAAACCAACATATTGATACAGGATCTGTGTTAACACTGTTAAGATTCAAGTCAGATTACCGGTGAGAGTTTTTAATATAAACTATCCTTTTGAGTTTGATATTTCAACTGAGCTCATTTCATCAAGTGGAGGCTAATGACTGGGTTATATATCATCGTTACATAAACGACTGGGCTCCCCCTCCTGCCCTGAAACAGTTTGACTAGAGCATGACCCCCTGACCTCTGTATAGGCGCCCACCAGCCAAACGGACCAATTACATCAAACATGGCTGCCTGGCTCCGTTCCGTTGTCCCTGGCAACAGCTGGTCGAGGAGTGGGAGCTGATCGTGAAGGAGGAAGGAGGAGGAGAGGAGGCAGTCGCATCAATGGAACAGGAAGTGACACCACCCCAGAGTAACTTCACAGTCTTGAGGTAGATGCCACTTCTGGATGATTCTGAATATAATATAATATATCTGTTGACAACAGTCGACGCCTACCCCATCTGTTTTGACCTATAGTCACACACACACGCGTCTGTTTTGTTGAATACTCCATTCTGATTGGGTAGAAGGGCATTCTAGAGTGTGAATACACTTCAGACAGTTGGACACCTCTGAAATAGTTCCAACAATACATTTATTTATTTTACCTTTATTTAACCAGGCAAGTCAGTTAAGAACAAATTCTTATTTTCAATGACGGCCTAGGAACAGTTAACCCACTGTTCCTAGACCAGTTAACCCCACTGTTCCTAGACCAGTTAACCCACTGTTCCTAGACCAGTTAACCCACTCTTCCTAGACCAGTTAACCCCACTGTTCCTAGACCAGTTAACCCACTGTTCCTAGACCAGTTAACCCACTGTTCCTAGACCAGTTAACCCACTGTTCCTAGACCAGTTAACCCACTGTTCCTAGACCAGTTAACCCACTGTTCCTAGACCAGTTAACCCACTGTTCCTAGACCAGTTAACCCACTGTTCCTAGACCAGTTAACCCACTGTTCCTAGACCAGTTAACCCACTGTTCCTAGACCAGTTAACCCACTGTTCCTAGACCAGTTAACCCACTGTTCCTAGACCAGTTAACCCACTGTTCCTAGACCAGTTAACCCACTGTTCCTAGACCAGTTAACCCACTGTTCCTAGACCAGTTAACCCACTGTTCCTAGGCCAGTTAACCCACTGTTCCTAGACCAGTTAACCCACTGTTCCTAGACCAGTTAACCCACTGTTCCTAGACCAGTTAACCCACTGTTCCTAGACCAGTTAACCCACTGTTCCTAGACCAGTTAACCCACTGTTCCTAGACCAGTTAACCCCACTGTTCCTAGACCAGTTAACCCACTGTTCCTAGACCAGTTAACCCACTGTTCCTAGACCAGTTAACCCCACTGTTCCTAGACCAGTTAACCCACTGTTCCTAGACCAGTTAACCCACTGTTCCTAGACCAGTTAACCCCACTGTTCCTAGACCAGTTAACCCACTGTTCCTAGACCAGTTAACCCACTGTTCCTAGACCAGTTAACCCACTGTTCCTAGACCAGTTAACCCCACTGTTCCTAGACCAGTTAACCCACTGTTCCTAGACCAGTTAACCCACTGTTCCTAGACCAGTTAACCCCACTGTTCCTAGACCAGTTAACCCCACTGTTCCTAGACCAGTTAACCCCACTGTTCCTAGGCCGTCATTGTAAATAATAATTTGTTCTTAACTGACTGTATATGCTGGGGAGGGGTTAAATAAAGGTAAAATAAAATTTGACATCAGTCAAAACACCTCCTGGTGTCAAGAACAAGATAACGAGCTGAAACGAGTCCCACAAGGCAGCTTCTTGTCATTGTTGTTGTCTGACCAACCAGAATCATTACAACACACGGCCTTGCCTCATTGAAGTGACGTTGTCAGCTAACCCGTCTAGAAGACTTATCTCAACTAGCTTATAGTAAGTATCCTGCTTAGCCCATGTTTTCACAAATGACTGGTACTTGTGTTGGTCCTCCTGCAATGATATGTTTTGTTAAGGAAAGTTCCTAAGTCAAACATCCTCCTTATATCCTGTTAGGCCTCTATTCAATCCTCCTTATATCCTGTTAGGCCTCTATTCAATCTTTCTTATATCCTGTTAGGCCTCTATTCAATCCTCCTTATATCCTGTTAGGCCTCTATTCAAACCTCCTTATATCCTGTTAGGCCTCTATTCAATCCTCTTTATATCCTGTTAGGCCTCTATTCAATCCGTATCACGGTAGTTCAGTGTTACAGCGTGATTTGACATTTAAAGGTGATGTTACCGCGGAAGTGGAGACTGCATTCACGGTAAACGTGGCATATGTCGGCTCAATGGGAAATTATCTTTCAATTTCTATAGCGGAATCTGTAGCGCTTCAGCCTTAGACTGAATAGAGTCCTGAATCTGTAGCGCTTCAGCCTTAGACCGAATAGAGTCCTGAATCTGTAGCGCTTCAGCCTTAGACCGAATAGAGTCCTGAATCTGTAGCGCTTCAGCCTTAGACTGAATAGAGTCCTGAATCTGTAGTGCTTCAGCCTTAGACCGAATAGAGTACTGAATCTGTAGCGCTTCAGCCTTAGACTGAATAGAGTCCTGAATCTGTAGCGCTTCAGCCTTAGACCGAATAGAGTCCTGAATCTGTAGCGCTTCAGCCTTAGACCAAATAGAGTCCTGAATCTGTAGCGCTTCAGCCTTAGACCGAATAGAGTCCTGAATCTGTAGCGCTTCAGCCTTAGACCGAATAGAGTCCTGAATCTGTAGCGCTTCAGCCTTAGACTGAATAGAGTCCTGAATCTGTAGCGCTTCAGCCTTAGACCGAATAGAGTCCTGAATCTGTAGCGCTTCAGCCTTAGACCGAATAGAGTCCTGAATCTGTAGCGCTTCAGCCTTAGACTGAATAGAGTCCTGAATCTGTAGCGCTTCAGCCTTAGACCAAATAGAGTCCTGAATCTGTAGCGCTTCAGCCTTAGACTGAATAGAGTCCTGAATCTGTAGCGCTTCAGCCTTAGACTGAATAGAGTCCTGAATCTGTAGCGCTTCAGCCTTAGACCGAATAGAGTCCTGAATCTGTAGCGCTTCAGCCTTAGACCGAATAGAGTCCTGAATCTGTAGTGCTTCAGCCTTAGACCGAATAGAGTCCTGAATGTCACTAGAAAGTGTTTTTCATTACCTCTAATATTAGTTTAATCCTCTCTGCATGACTTATAGTATTCATTCATAATGTTTCACCTTTTATGAAACCCCTATTGTTGTTTTAATAATGACTTGTCCTTTTATGAAACCCCTATTGTTGTTTTAATAATGACTTGTCCTTTTATGAAACCCCTATTGTTGTTTTAATAATGACTTGTCCTTTTCCGCCCAGAGTGTAGCGTAGTGTCTGACAGATCTGATGCATACCCCCTCCCAGCATACCTTTCATGATGATAACCCCTCCCCAGCATACCTTTCATGATGAGAACATAACCCCTCCCCAGCATACCTTTCATGATGAGAACATAACCCCTCCCCAGCATACCTTTCATGATGAGAACATAACCCCTCCCCAGCATACCTTTCATGATGAGAACATACCCCCTCCCCAGCATACCTTTCATGATGACCCCTCCCCAGCATACCTTTCATGATGAGAACATAACCCCTCCCCAGCATACCTTTCATGATGAGAACATACCCCCTCCCAGCATACCTTTCATGATGATAACCCCTCCCCAGCATACCTTTCATGATGAGAACATAACCCCTCCCCAGCATACCTTTCATGATGAGAACATAACCCCTCCCCAGCATACCTTTCATGATGAGAACATAACCCCTCCCCAGCATGCCTTTCATGATGAGAACATAACCCCTCCCCAGCATACCTTTCATGATGAGAACATAACCCCTTCCCAGCATACCTTTCATGATGAGAACCCTTCCCTAGCATGCCTTTCATGATGAGAACCCTTCCCCAGCATACCTTTCATGATGAGAACATAACCCCTTCCCAGCATACCTTTCATGATGAGAACCCTTCCCCAGCATACCTTTCATGATGGTAACATCCAGACCCAAATAACTGCAGAGAGATTATCCTCCTAAAATCAGCAGTTTGTAGAGTAATGGCTGACTTCATGAGCTCAGATTGTGTTTTTACTGCGCTTTGGCTGAATCCATTATTTTTTTTTGGTGCTGGGAATCACTGGAGGGTTTTTAAAAAACAACGGTTCATACCTTTTTAAGACCACTTTGTTGGTCCACTGAGGATAGAAAATGGTTTTCCTAGAAGTAGTGGCTGTATTTTATAAACCCTGAGCCACGATTGGGTTCCGCAGCTTAAACACTGAACCCTAATTGGTTGTCTCTGTGTTCAACAGGAACAGGAAGTCTCTAAGGCAGCTGTCCGCTTGGTGTCGCCCCACATCCTCTCAATGTCAGAGGGCACGTAACCCGGGATCAACACCACAGCTCAACCGTAACGTTGCAGCGTCTCTCCTCTCGCCACACGGTGGCAGCAGCCTGGTGTGGATCCGTCTCTCCCTCGTCACCAAGGGCCAACCGGAGCAGCACGCCCTGGTGTGTGTCCCCACCGCAGAGGACCTCCAGCTGGTACGTAAGGAGCCGGGCTGCACAGGGCCCCAGGAGCCTCTCCACACTGACCACTTCAAGAGCCGTGTCAAACGGCCACGCAAGAAGGACCACAACAAACCTGGAACCACCTCCTCTTCCTCCACCAAGCCTGAAAACAAGCAGTCTGACCCTGCCTCTACCTCAGTCCCTGGTGTCAACCCTGGTCCTGATCCTAGCTCCTCATCTAGCCTCACCAACCCCTCTTCCTCCGCCAAGCAGTCTGACCCTGCCTCTACCTCAGTCCCTAGTGTCAACCCTGGTCCTGATCCTAGCTCCTCATCCAGCCTCACCAACCCCTCTTCCTCCTGTACCTCAGCCCTGACTCTGGGTCTCTGGCCGGAGCCCCTTCCCAGCGTCACCTCCCACTGCTCCAGGGTGACTCTGGGCTGGGTGACCCAGGGGGACTTCTCCCTGTCGGCTGGCTGTGGAGAGGCTCTGGGGCTCCTCAGCCTTACTGGTCTCATACACACCCTGCTCAGACAGCCTGACGGCCAGAGAGGACTGGTGCTGCTACGGAACCCCGGGTCACTGCAGTACCGATTCGCTAAGATCAACATAGAGGTCTGAGGAGTACTGCAGGTTCAATCCCACATCACAACAGTACCGCTTCTCTAAGATCAACATAGAGGTCTTAGGAGTACTGCAGGTTCAATCCCATATCACAACAGTACTGCTTCCCTAAGATCAACATAGAGGTCTGAGGAGTACTGCAGGTTCAATCCCATATCACAACAGTACCGTTTCTCTATGTAAAGCCACAGACTGTGTTCTGAATAAAACACTGTGCCTAGTGCGAGTCCCTTCACCCCAACACCTGTTAGGGGTACTAGATATGAAATAAAACACTGTGCCTAGTGTGAGTCCCTTCACCCCAACCCCCGTTAGGGGTACTAGATATGAAATAAAACACCCTGTTAGGGGTACTAGATATGAAATAAAACACCCTGTTAGGGGTACTAGATATGAAATAAAACACTGTGCCTAGTGTGAGTCCCTTCACCCCAACCCCCGTTAGGGGTACTAGATATGAAATAAAACACCCTGTTAGGGGTACTAGATATGAAATAAAACACCCTGTTAGGGGTACTAGATATGAAATAAAACACTGTGCCTAGTGTGAGTCCCTTCACCCCAACCCCTGTTAGGGGTACTAGATATGAAATGCCTGGCATGCACACACAACATTACACACATTGAATGACACATTGTTTGAGTGGAATAAATTCCCTGTAAGGTTTTCTGGGATTTTTTCATTAGAGTTGAAATGACAGTTATTTTTTTTTAGTTCAATATTGTTTTCACCGAAGGGACTGCCTTCAGATTGTCACTGGGTGTGTACCGGTTCTGTAGAGAAGACACCAGTCTGTACCGGTTCTGTAGAGAAGACACCAGTCTGTACCGGTTCTGTAGAGAAGACACCAGTCTGTACCGGCTCTGTAGAGAAGACACCAGTCTGTACCGGTTCTGTAGAGAAGACACCAGTCTGTACCGGTTCTGTAGAGAAGACACCAGTCTGTACCGGCTCTGTAGAGAAGACACCAGTCTGTACCGGCTCTGTAGAGAAGACACCAGTCTGTACCGGTTCTGTAGAGAAGACACCAGTCTGTACCGGTTCTGTAGAGAAGACACCAGTCTGTACCGGTTCTGTAGAGAAGACACCAGTCTGTACCGGTTCTGTAGAGAAGACACCAGTCTGTACCGGTTCTGTAGAGATGACACCAGTCTGTACCGGTTCTGTAGAGAAGACACCAGTCTGTACCGGTTCTGTAGAGAAGACACCAGTCTGTACCGGTTCTGTAGAGAAGACACCAGTCTGTACCGGTTCTGTAGAGAAGACACCAGTCTGTACCGGTTCTGTAGAGAAGACACCAGTCTGTACCGGTTCTGTAGAGAAGACACCAGTCTGTACCGGTTCTGTAGAGAAGACACCAGTCTGTACCGGTTCTGTAGAGAAGACACCAGTCTGTACCGGTTCTGTAGAGATGACACCAGTCTGTACCGGTTCTGTAGAGAAGACACCAGTCTGTACCGGTTCTGTAGAGAAGACACCAGTCTGTACCGGTTCTGTAGAGAAGACACCAGTCTGTACCGGTTCTGTAGAGAAGACACCAGTCTGTACCGGTTCTGTAGAGAAGACACCAGTCTGTACCGGTTCTGTAGAGAAGACACCAGTCTGTACCGGTTCTGTAGAGAAGACACCAGTCTGTACCGGCTCTGTAGAGAAGACACCAGTCTGTACCGGCTCTGTAGAGAAGACACCAGTCTGTACCGGCTCTGTAGAGAAGACACCAGTCTGTACCGGTTCTGTAGAGAAGACACCACTCATTCTTTGGTTTGCCTCGATTCCCATTTTTGTGAAAACAGATCTTTGTTTGGATTTGAGAGCTCGAGTTGAAATGGTTGACAATAAAAATCCCTCCACTCCAATCGGAGTTACCTAAAGTCTATTCCCTGTCAAACACTGTGTTAGTTACTGTATAGTGTAGCCTGGCCTGCACAGCGTTCGCTACTGTTTACTGCACATGGTAGTTGTCTTGCTAACGGTGTGTAACCTGGCCTGCACAGCGTTCGCTACTGTTTACTGCACATGGTAGTTGTCTTGCTAACGGTGTGTAGCCTGGCCTGCACAGCGATAGCTACTGTTTACTGCACATGGTAGTTGTCTAGCTAACGGTGTGTAGCCTAGCCTGCACAGCGATAGCTACTGTTTACTGCACATGGTAGTTGTCTTGCTAACGGTGTGTAGCCTGGCCTGCACAGCGTTCGCTACTGTTTACTGCACATGGTAGTTGTCTTGCTAACGGTGTGTAGCCTGGCCTGCACAGCGATAGCTACTGTTTACTGCACATGGTAGTTGTCTAGCTAACGGTGTGTAGCCTAGCCTGCACAGCGATAGCTACTGTTTACTGCACATGGTAGTTGTCTTGCTAACGGTGTGTAGCCTGGCCTGCACAGCGTTCGCTACTGTTTACTGCACATGGTAGTTGTCTAGCTAACGGTGTGTAGCCTAGCCTGCACAGCGATAGCTACTGTTTACTGCACATGGTAGTTGTCTTGCTAACGGTGTGTAGCCTAGCCTGCACAGCGATAGCTACTGTTTACTGCACATTGTAACGGTTTTGACTTGAGGTTATTTTTTTTATAGGGGTGCCAGGTAGGTTGTGCCTACCAGAGAAAACATTGGTTTCTCCTTTTAGTTTGGGAGGGAATGAGTCCCATCTGGTCCGTCAAGTCTACACCATACAAAGGACTTATGTAAACGTCAGAAGGGAAATCAACTTTTCATAAACCCTTAAAACATTGAAAGAACTTCAAAAACAACTATTCTTTTGCGTGGGTTGTATTAGCAACATCAATGGATTACACACACATAATAATATAATACAATGAGTTCTGGTTCCTCCAGAAATGTCCTGTACCTCGGGCCTAAAAAGAGTCCCGCCCGGTAAAGGAGTTCAGTGAACTCAAGTGACTTTGGTCACGCAATGTTGGTCCGTTCATTCCGTGTAGCGTAAACCCAGTATTAAATTATACAATCAATATAACCATTTTACCACAGAACTTTAAAGCGTATCTGCTCTTACTAATTCCTCAACTACATCTAACTACATAAATCATCACCGTATACATCATATCAAAACAAATGAAATACCGTATACAAAAAAGGTGGTAGTCAGTCGGTCAGTCAGACAATCCAATCCGCCAACAGATCTCCAGCGGAGAAAGGCCACGAAGAATAGAGAGGAGTAGTCCACGGACGCAAAGAGTGGATCCGATCCTGGGTAAACTCTCAGGCTACAAAACACACGTTTAACAGCAACAAAACAACCGGAATAGAGAAGCTTCGGGAACACATCCTCAGTCACGTCTCCATCACAAAACGCCACTTTTGCGCAGCTGATGCTGGCTATTTAATTGGGAATTAAAGGGCAAGCACCCTATTGGAAGGAGAAGCACTGAGACGGCTCAAAATAATTCAGGGCCGTCACACACCCCCTCCCCTGGAAAAAGCCGACCATTGCCCTGGAAGGCACATCTTGGTCGGGGTAACCGAGAAAGGTCTCCTCATCACTTTCCTCTACAAAAATTCTCATGACTTTTTGGAGCTCACGCTCCTCAGCTGAGGGGTCACAGGCCTTAAGGTGTGAGACTTCTGGGTCTGGGAATCCGAGAAAAGTCTCCTCACTTTCCTCTTCAAAGATATCCAAGATCTTGCGGCGCTCAATCGCCTCCAATTCCTCAGCCGAGGGGTAACAGGCCTTAAGGCGTGAGACATGGACAACGCGCATATCTTCACCTGTGTCCTCTTTCACCACTCGGTAGTTCAAAGGGCCCATCTGCTCCACAATCCTATATGGTCCTTGCCATTTAGGAGCGAGCTTGGCAGAGAAGAATTGTTCAGCTTTCGAGTAAGGATGAGAGCGAAGCCACACCCGATCACGAAGCTGAAACTGCATGTCTCGTCTGTTCTTATCATAATTTCTCTTCTGCTTGAGTCGAGCCTGGGTCATGTTCTTTGAGACAAGAGCTCTCAAGTCATGGAGATGGACTACCTGGTCATAGCAAGCAGCGTCTGGAGTAATCTGCTGGGGCTGTAGCACCATATCCAAGGGTCCTCGGAGGGGACGACTTAGGTTCAGCTCTGCAGGTGTGACTCCAGTGGACTCTTGCACAGCAGAATTCAGGGCAAATCGAAACTCGTGAAGGTGCTTGTCCCAGTGTTTGTGCTGGGTCCCTACATAGGAAGCAATCATTGTCTTCAAGGTTCGATTTACTCTCTCAGTGAGATTGGTCTGTGGGTGATAGGCCGTGGTCAACTTCTGTCTCAGGTTCCATCTTTGGCAGGTCTCCTCAAAGAGATCAGAGACAAATTGGGAACCTCGATCAGACAGGATGTAATCAGGCACTCCCCAGCGAGTCAGGATCTCTTTCGTAAGGATGTTAGAGACGGTCCTTGCTGTGGCCTGACGCAGGGAAAAGAGTTCCACCCACTTTGAATAATAATCAACAAACACAAGCATGTACACATTCTGATTGGAGCTTCTAGGAAATGGACCCATCAAATCCACTCCTAGCATTTCCCAAGGTCGGGTAACCACCGTTTGCTGCAACTTGCCAGCAGGCTTTCTACCTTCTGGTTTGTACATTTGACAAACCTGACAGTTTCGGATGTGTGACTTCACATCCATGCTCAGATGTGGCCAGTACAGTAACGCTTGCAACCGCTTGTAGGTTTTGAACCTGCCCAAATGACCAGCTAATGGGTCTTCATGGAAATGTTGAAGCAGTTGTAGGCGTAGAGTTTCAGGTATGTACAATTGGTAGAGGGTTCTGTGAGGTAGTTGTACAACACGGTAGACTTTGTCTTCCATGATGGTCAGCTTTGTGGTAGGATTGACCATCTTTTCTCCATCTTCCAGGATAGTCTGGTACAAAGCCTGTACTTCTGGATCATCCTGTTGGGCTGTCCATATGGTCTCATCAGAGATGGGAAAGTCTGCTTTGGGCGAGTCTCGACTGCTTGACAGGACAGTAGCACATGTAAGATGCTCAGTGAGTTTCTGAATTCCATGGCACTCTGTTGTTGCTCTTCCCTCAGACATTTGAATTTATCGTGGATAAGAGTTTGGAGATGTTGTTGAGTCCGACGAATATCAAGGATGTCACCTTGAAGTTGTAAAACTACAACCTCTGGAGATAAACCAGACAATGGAGGAAGGTTGGGTGTCAGATGGAGGGCTGGCTCAGTACTTTCACACAGATCCATGTCAATAAGTGAGTAACTGGTTAGACCTCCTGTGGCCTGTGGTCCAGACCGAGCATTCAGATTCCCAGGGCTCTGGCCCAAATCAACTCCATTATCTCCATTCCCATTATGATTTGTGTTGTCAGCTTGATGGTCAGAATGGCCCTGTGTATTCCCATTGACAGGTATGAAATGGATGAGCACATTATCTTGGGGTGAATCCATTGTTTTAATTCCACACAAAATATTTGCTTTGGTTAGTTCTCAATGTTGAGCTGTCCCATCTGGGGTGCCATTTTTTATGTAACGGTTTTGACTTGAGGTTATTTTTTTTATAGGGGTGCCAGGTAGGTTGTGCCTACCAGAGAAAACATTGGTTTCTCCTTTTAGTTTGGGAGGGAATGAGTCCCATCTGGTCCGTCAAGTCTACACCATACAAAGGACTTATGTAAACGTCAGAAGGGAAATCAACTTTTCATAAACCCTTAAAACATTGAAAGAACTTCAAAAACAACTATTCTTTTGCGTGGGTTGTATTAGCAACATCAATGGATTACACACACATAATAATATAATACAATGAGTTCTGGTTCCTCCAGAAATGTCCTGTACCTCGGGCCTAAAAAGAGTCCCGCCCGGTAAAGGAGTTAAGTGAACTCAAGTGACTTTGGTCACGCAATGTTGGTCCGTTCATTCCGTGTAGCGTAAACCCAGTATTAAATTATACAATCAATATAACCATTTTACCACAGAACTTTAAAGCGTATCTGCTCTTACTAATTCCTCAACTACATCTAACTACATAAATCATCACCGTATACATCATATCAAAACAAATGAAATACCGTATACAAAAAAGGTGGTAGTCAGTCGGTCAGTCAGACAATCCAATCCGCCAACAGATCTCCAGCGGAGAAAGGCCACGAAGAATAGAGACGAGTAGTCCACGGACGCAAAGAGTGGATCCGATCCTGGGTAAACTCTCAGGCTACAAAACAGTAGTCGGTAGTTGTCTAGTGAGACCTAGTTAGCTAGCTAACCGGTGTGTAGCCTAGCCTGCACAGCGATAGCTACTGTTTACTGCACATGGTAGCAGTAAGTGACGTGTGCCAGAACACGCCCCTTATTTTGAAATTGATGAGCTGATTTGCTATAATTTTATATATTTTTTATATTTTTCCCCCATTTTAAATATTCAAGCATAATTTAAAATTCATTACATAGGCCTAAATGAAATATACTTCATGTACGATATCCTGAAAGGCATCTACCAAATAAAACGTATTATTATTATTGACTATAGTTTTAGGTTCACCCCCCCCCCCCGTTCACAAAAATGGTTCGCTCCTACAGACAGTGAGTCACGTGGCCTGCTATAAAAAGCAGGCAGACCGGCCATTCAGTTACTGTTCGATTGAGCAAAACGAGTGACCCAAGCGATTTTGAGCGTGCTGTGATCGGCCTCCTGGGCTATTCACGCATGACAGTGTCTGGGGTTTACCGAGAACGCTACGACAAACAAACAACATCCAGTCAGAGGCAGTCCTGTGGGTGAAAACAGCTCATTAATGAGAGGTCGGCAGTCCTGTGGGTGACAACATCTCGGTAATGAGAGGGAGGCAGTCCTGTGGGTGAAAACATCTCGGTAATGAGGTCGGCAGTCCTGTGGGTGACAACATCTCATTAATGAGAGGGAGGCAGTCCTGTGGGTGACAACAGCTCATTAATGAGAGGTCAGCAGTCCTGTGGGTGAAACAGCTCATTGATGAGAGGGAGGCAGTCCTGTGGGTGACAACATCTCATTAATGAGAGGGAGGCAGTCCTGTGGGTGACAACATCTCATTAATGAGAGGGAGGCAGTCCTGTGGGTGACAACATCTCATTAATGAGAGGGAGGCAGTCCTGTGGGTGACAACAGCTCATTCATGAGAGGGAGGCAGTCCTGTGGGTGACAACAGCTCATTAATGAGAGGGAGGCAGTCCTGTGGGTGACAACATCTCATTAATGAGAGGGAGGCAGTCCTGTGGGTGACAACATCTCATTAATGAGAGGGAGGCAGTCCTGTGGGTGACAACATCTCGGTAATGAGAGGGAGGCAGTCCTGTGGGTGACAACATCTCGGTAATGAGGTCGGCAGTCCTGTGGGTGACAACATCTCATTAATGAGAGGGAGGCAGTCCTGTGGGTGACAACATCTCATTAATGAGAGGGAGGCAGTCCTGTGGGTGACAACATCTCATTAATGAGAGGGAGGCAGTCCTGTGGGTGACAACATCTCATTAATGAGAGGGTGGCAGTCCTGTGGGTGACAACATCTCATTAATGAGAGGGTGGCAGTCCTGTGGGTGACAACATCTCATTAATGAGGTCGGCAGTCCTGTGGGTGACAACATCTCATTAATGAGAGGGAGGCAGTCCTGTGGGTGACAACATCTCATTAATGAGAGGGAGGCAGTCCTGTGGGTGACAACATCTCATTAATGAGAGGGAGGCAGTCCTGTGGGTGACAACATCTCATTAATGAGGGAGGCAGTCCTGTGGGTGACAACATCTCATTAATGAGAGGGAGGCAGTCCTGTGGGTGACAACATCTCATTAATGAGAGGGAGGCAGTCCTGTGGGTGACAACATCTCATTAATGAGAGGGAGGCAGTCCTGTGGGTGACATCTCATTAATGAGAGGGTGGCAGTCCTGTGGGTGACAACATCTCATTAATGAGAGGGTGGCAGTCCTGTGGGTGACAACATCTCATTAATGAGAGGGAGGCAGTCCTGTGGGTGACAACATCTAATTAATGAGGGAGGCAGTCCTGTGGGTGACAACATCTCGGTAATGAGGTCGGCAGTCCTGTGGGTGACAACATCTCATTAATGAGAGGGAGGCAGTCCTGTGGGTGACAACATCTCATTGATGAGAGGGAGGCAGTCCTGTGGGTGACAACATCTCATTAATGAGAGGGAGGCAGTCCTGTGGGTGACAACATCTCATTAATGAGAGGGAGGCAGTCCTGTGGGTGACAACATCTCATTAATGAGAGGGAGGCAGTCCTGTGGGTGACAACATCTCATTAATGAGAGGGAGGCAGTCCTGTGGGTGACAACATCTCATTAATGAGAGGGAGGCAGTCCTGTGGGTGACAACATCTCATTAATGAGAGGGAGGCAGTCCTGTGGGTGACAACATCTCATTAATGAGAGGGAGGCAGTCCTGTGGGTGACAACATCTCATTAATGAGAGGGAGGCAGTCCTGTGGGTGACAACATCTCATTAATGAGAGGGAGGCAGTCCTGTGGGTGACAACATCTCATTAATGAGAGGGAGGCAGTCCTGTGGGTGACAACATCTCATTAATGAGAGGGAGGCAGTCCTGTGGGTGACAACATCTCATTGATGAGAGGGAGGCAGTCCTGTGGGTGACAACATCTCATTAATGAGAGGGAGGCAGTCCTGTGGGTGACAACATCTCATTAATGAGAGGGAGGCAGTCCTGTGGGTGACAACATCTCGGTAATGAGAGGGAGGCAGTCCTGTGGGTGACAACATCTCGGTAATGAGGTCGGCAGTCCTGTGGGTGACAACATCTCATTAATGAGAGGGAGGCAGTCCTGTGGGTGACAACATCTCATTAATGAGAGGGAGGCAGTCCTGTGGGTGACAACATCTCATTAATGAGAGGGAGGCAGTCCTGTGGGTGACAACATCTCATTAATGAGAGGGTGGCAGTCCTGTGGGTGACAACATCTCATTAATGAGGTCGGCAGTCCTGTGGGTGACAACATCTCATTAATGAGAGGGAGGCAGTCCTGTGGGTGACAACATCTCATTAATGAGAGGGAGGCAGTCCTGTGGGTGACAACATCTCATTAATGAGAGGGAGGCAGTCCTGTGGGTGACAACATCTCATTAATGAGGGTGGCAGTCCTGTGGGTGACAACATCTCATTAATGAGAGGGAGGCAGTCCTGTGGGTGACAACATCTCATTAATGAGAGGGAGGCAGTCCTGTGGGTGACAACATCTCATTAATGAGAGGGAGGCAGTCCTGTGGGTGACATCTCATTAATGAGAGGGTGGCAGTCCTGTGGGTGACAACATCTCATTAATGAGAGGGTGGCAGTCCTGTGGGTGACAACATCTCATTAATGAGAGGGAGGCAGTCCTGTGGGTGACAACATCTAATTAATGAGGGAGGCAGTCCTGTGGGTGACAACATCTCGGTAATGAGGTCGGCAGTCCTGTGGGTGACAACATCTCATTAATGAGAGGGAGGCAGTCCTGTGGGTGACAACATCTCATTGATGAGAGGGAGGCAGTCCTGTGGGTGACAACATCTCATTAATGAGAGGGAGGCAGTCCTGTGGGTGACAACATCTCATTAATGAGAGGGAGGCAGTCCTGTGGGTGACAACATCTCATTAATGAGAGGGAGGCAGTCCTGTGGGTGACAACATCTCATTAATGAGAGGGAGGCAGTCCTGTGGGTGACAACATCTCATTAATGAGAGGGAGGCAGTCCTGTGGGTGACAACATCTCATTAATGAGAGGGAGGCAGTCCTGTGGGTGACAACATCTCATTAATGAGAGGGAGGCAGTCCTGTGGGTGACAACATCTCATTAATGAGAGGGAGGCAGTCCTGTGGGTGACAACATCTCATTAATGAGAGGGAGGCAGTCCTGTGGGTGACAACATCTCATTAATGAGAGGGAGGCAGTCCTGTGGGTGACAACATCTCATTAATGAGAGGGAGGCAGTCCTGTGGGTGACAACATCTCATTGATGAGAGGGAGGCAGTCCTGTGGGTGACAACATCTCATTAATGAGAGGGAGGCAGTCCTGTGGGTGACAACATCTCATTAATGAGAGGGAGGCAGTCCTGTGGGTGACAACATCTCATTAATGAGAGGGAGGCAGTCCTGTGGGTGACAACATCTCATTAATGAGAGGGAGGCAGTCCTGTGGGTGACAACATCTCATTGATGAGAGGGAGGCAGTCCTGTGGGTGACAACATCTCATTAATGAGAGGGAGGCAGTCCTGTGGGTGACAACATCTCATTAATGAGAGGGAGGCAGTCCTGTGGGTGACAACATCTCATTAATGAGGTTGGCAGTTCTGTGGGTGAAAACAGCTCATTAATGAGGTCGGCAGTCCTGTGGGTGACAACATCTCGGTAATGAGGTCGGCAGTCCTGTGGGTGAAACATCTCGGTAATGAGGTCGGCAGTCCTGTGGGTGACAACATCTCATTAATGAGAGGGAGGCAGTCCTGTGGGTGGCAACAGCTCATTAATGAGAGGGAGGCAGTCCTGTGGGTGACAACATCTCATTAATGAGAGGGAGGCAGTCCTGTGGGTGACAACATCTCATTAATGAGAGGGTGGCAGTCCTGTGGGTGACAACATCTCATTAATGAGAGGGAGGCAGTCCTGTGGGTGACAACATCTCATTAATGAGAGGGAGGCAGTCCTGTGGGTGACAACATCTCATTAATGAGAGGGTGGCAGTCCTGTGGGTGACAACATCTCATTAATGAGGTCGGCAGTCCTGTGGGTGACAACATCTCGGTAATGAGGTCAGCAGTCCTGTGGGTGACAACATCTCATTAATGAGAGGGAGGCAGTCCTGTGGGTGACAACATCTCATTGATGAGAGGGAGGCAGTCCTGTGGGTGACAACATCTCATTAATGAGAGGGAGGCAGTCCTGTGGGTGACAACATCTCATTAATGAGAGGGAGGCAGTCCTGTGGGTGACAACATCTCATTAATGAGAGGGAGGCAGTCCTGTGGGTGACAACATCTCATTAATGAGAGGGAGGCAGTCCTGTGGGTGACAACATCTCATTAATGAGAGGGAGGCAGTCCTGTGGGTGACAACATCTCATTAATGAGAGGGAGGCAGTCCTGTGGGTGACAACATCTCATTAATGAGAGGGAGGCAGTCCTGTGGGTGACAACATCTCATTAATGAGAGGGAGGCAGTCCTGTGGGTGACAACAGCTCATTAATGAGAGGGAGGCAGTCCTGTGGGTGACAACATCTCATTAATGAGAGGGAGGCAGTCCTGTGGGTGACAACATCTCATTAATGAGGTCGGCAGTTCTGTGGGTGAAAACAGCTCATTAATGAGGTCAGCAGTCCTGTGGGTGACAACATCTCGGTAATGAGGTCGGCAGTCCTGTGGGTGAAACAAATCGGTAATGAGGTCGGCAGTCCTGTGGGTGACAACATCTCATTAATGAGAGGGAGGCAGTCCTGTGGGTGACAACAGCTCATTAATGAGAGGTCAGCAGTCCTGTGGGTGAAACAGCTCATTGATGAGAGGGAGGCAGTCCTGTGGGTGACAACATCTCATTAATGAGAGGGAGGCAGTCCTGTGGGTGACAACATCTCATTAATGAGAGGGAGGCAGTCCTGTGGGTGACAACATCTCATTAATGAGAGGGAGGCAGTCCTGTGGGTGACAACAGCTCATTAATGAGAGGGAGGCAGTCCTGTGGGTGACAACATCTCATTAATGAGAGGGAGGCAGTCCTGTGGGTGACAACATCTCATTAATGAGAGGGAGGCAGTCCTGTGGGTGACAACATCTCGGTAATGAGAGGGAGGCAGTCCTGTGGGTGACAACATCTCGGTAATGAGGTCGGCAGTCCTGTGGGTGACAACATCTCATTAATGAGAGGGAGGCAGTCCTGTGGGTGACATCTCATTAATGAGAGGGAGGCAGTCCTGTGGGTGACAACATCTCATTAATGAGAGGGTGGCAGTCCTGTGGGTGACAACATCTCATTAATGAGGTTGGCAGTCCTGTGGGTGACAACATCTAATTAATGAGAGGGAGGCAGTCCTGTGGGTGACAACATCTCATTAATGAGAGGGAGGCAGTCCTGTGGGTGACAACATCTCATTAATGAGAGGGAGGCAGTCCTGTGGGTGACAACATCTCATTAATGAGGTCGGCAGTCCTGTGGGTGACAACATCTCATTAATGAGAGGGAGGCAGTCCTGTGGGTGGCAACAGCTCATTAATGAGAGGGAGGCAGTCCTGTGGGTGACAACATCTCATTAATGAGAGGGAGGCAGTCCTGTGGGTGACAACATCTCATTAATGAGAGGGTGGCAGTCCTGTGGGTGACAACATCTCATTAATGAGAGGGAGGCAGTCCTGTGGGTGACAACATCTCATTAATGAGAGGGAGGCAGTCCTGTGGGTGACAACATCTCATTAATGAGAGGGTGGCAGTCCTGTGGGTGACAACATCTCATTAATGAGGTCGGCAGTCCTGTGGGTGACAACATCTCGGTAATGAGGTCAGCAGTCCTGTGGGTGACAACATCTCATTAATGAGAGGGAGGCAGTCCTGTGGGTGACAACATCTCATTGATGAGAGGGAGGCAGTCCTGTGGGTGACAACATCTCATTAATGAGAGGGAGGCAGTCCTGTGGGTGACAACATCTCATTAATGAGAGGGAGGCAGTCCTGTGGGTGACAACATCTCATTAATGAGAGGGAGGCAGTCCTGTGGGTGACAACATCTCATTAATGAGAGGGAGGCAGTCCTGTGGGTGACAACATCTCATTAATGAGAGGGAGGCAGTCCTGTGGGTGACAACATCTCATTAATGAGAGGGAGGCAGTCCTGTGGGTGACAACATCTCATTAATGAGAGGGAGGCAGTCCTGTGGGTGACAACATCTCATTAATGAGAGGGAGGCAGTCCTGTGGGTGACAACAGCTCATTAATGAGAGGGAGGCAGTCCTGTGGGTGACAACATCTCATTAATGAGAGGGAGGCAGTCCTGTGGGTGACAACATCTCATTAATGAGGTCGGCAGTTCTGTGGGTGAAAACAGCTCATTAATGAGGTCAGCAGTCCTGTGGGTGACAACATCTCGGTAATGAGGTCGGCAGTCCTGTGGGTGAAACATATCGGTAATGAGGTCGGCAGTCCTGTGGGTGACAACATCTCATTAATGAGAGGGAGGCAGTCCTGTGGGTGACAACAGCTCATTAATGAGAGGTCAGCAGTCCTGTGGGTGAAACAGCTCATTGATGAGAGGGAGGCAGTCCTGTGGGTGACAACATCTCATTAATGAGAGGGAGGCAGTCCTGTGGGTGACAACATCTCATTAATGAGAGGGAGGCAGTCCTGTGGGTGACAACATCTCATTAATGAGAGGGAGGCAGTCCTGTGGGTGACAACAGCTCATTAATGAGAGGGAGGCAGTCCTGTGGGTGACAACATCTCATTAATGAGAGGGAGGCAGTCCTGTGGGTGACAACATCTCATTAATGAGAGGGAGGCAGTCCTGTGGGTGACAACATCTCGGTAATGAGAGGGAGGCAGTCCTGTGGGTGACAACATCTCGGTAATGAGGTCGGCAGTCCTGTGGGTGACAACATCTCATTAATGAGAGGGAGGCAGTCCTGTGGGTGACATCTCATTAATGAGAGGGAGGCAGTCCTGTGGGTGACAACATCTCATTAATGAGAGGGTGGCAGTCCTGTGGGTGACAACATCTCATTAATGAGGTTGGCAGTCCTGTGGGTGACAACATCTCATTAATGAGAGGGAGGCAGTCCTGTGGGTGACAACATCTCATTAATGAGAGGGAGGCAGTCCTGTGGGTGACAACATCTCATTAATGAGAGGGAGGCAGTCCTGTGGGTGACAACATCTCATTAATGAGGTCGGCAGTCCTGTGGGTGACAACATCTCATTAATGAGAGGGAGGCAGTCCTGTGGGTGGCAACAGCTCATTAATGAGAGGGAGGCAGTCCTGTGGGTGACAACATCTCATTAATGAGAGGGAGGCAGTCCTGTGGGTGACAACATCTCATTAATGAGAGGGTGGCAGTCCTGTGGGTGACAACATCTCATTAATGAGAGGGAGGCAGTCCTGTGGGTGACAACATCTCATTAATGAGAGGGAGGCAGTCCTGTGGGTGACAACATCTCATTAATGAGAGGGTGGCAGTCCTGTGGGTGACAACATCTCATTAATGAGGTCGGCAGTCCTGTGGGTGACAACATCTCGGTAATGAGGTCAGCAGTCCTGTGGGTGACAACATCTCATTAATGAGAGGGAGGCAGTCCTGTGGGTGACAACATCTCATTGATGAGAGGGAGGCAGTCCTGTGGGTGACAACATCTCATTAATGAGAGGGAGGCAGTCCTGTGGGTGACAACATCTCATTAATGAGAGGGAGGCAGTCCTGTGGGTGACAACATCTCATTAATGAGAGGGAGGCAGTCCTGTGGGTGACAACATCTCATTAATGAGAGGGAGGCAGTCCTGTGGGTGACAACATCTCATTAATGAGAGGGAGGCAGTCCTGTGGGTGACAACATCTCATTAATGAGAGGGAGGCAGTCCTGTGGGTGACAACATCTCATTAATGAGAGGGAGGCAGTCCTGTGGGTGACAACATCTCATTAATGAGAGGGAGGCAGTCCTGTGGGTGACAACATCTCATTAATGAGAGGGAGGCAGTCCTGTGGGTGACAACAGCTCATTAATGAGAGGGAGGCAGTCCTGTGGGTGACAACATCTCATTAATGAGAGGGAGGCAGTCCTGTGGGTGACAACATCTCATTAATGAGGTCGGCAGTTCTGTGGGTGAAAACAGCTCATTAATGAGGTCAGCAGTCCTGTGGGTGACAACATCTCGGTAATGAGGTCGGCAGTCCTGTGGGTGAAACATCTCGGTAATGAGGTCGGCAGTCCTGTGGGTGACAACATCTCATTAATGAGAGGGAGGCAGTCCTGTGGGTGACAACATCTCATTAATGAGAGGTCGGCAGTCCTGTGGGTGACAACATCTCGGTAATGAGAGGGAGGCAGTCCTGTGGGTGACAACATCTCGGTAATGAGGTCGGCAGTTCTGTGGGTGAAAACAGCTCATTGATGAGAGGTCAGCAGTCCTGTGGGTGAAAACAGCTCATTAATGAGAGGTCGGCAGTCCTGTGGGTGAAACAGCTCATTAATGAGAGGTCGGCAGTCCTGTGGGTGACAACATCCCGGTAATGAGGTCGGCAGTTCTGTGGGTGACAACATCTCATTAATGAGAGGTCGGCAGTCCTGTGGGTGACAACATCTCGGTAATGAGGTCGGCAGTCCTGTGGGTGACAACATCTCATTAATGAGAGGGAGGCAGTCCTGTGGGTGACATCTCATTAATGAGAGGGAGGCAGTCCTGTGGGTGACAACATCTCATTAATGAGAGGGAGGCAGTCCTGTGGGTGACAACATCTCATTAATGAGAGGTCGGCAGTCCTGTGGGTGACAACATCTCGGTAATGAGAGGGAGGCAGTCCTGTGGGTGACAACATCTCGGTAATGAGGTTGGCAGTTCTGTGGGTGAAAACAGCTCATTGATGAGAGGTCAGCAGTCCTGTGGGTGAAAACAGCTCATTAATGAGAGGTCGGCAGTCCTGTGGGTGAAACAGCTCATTAATGAGAGGTCGGCAGTCCTGTGGGTGAAACAGCTCGGTGATGAGAGGTCGGCAGTCCTGTGGGTGACAACAGCTCGGTGATGAGAGGTCGGCAGTCCTGTGGGTGACAACATCTCATTAATGAGAGGTCGGCAGTCCTGTGGGTGACAACATCTCGGTAATGAGAGGGAGGCAGTCCTGTGGGTGACAACATCTCGGTAATGAGGTCGGCAGTTCTGTGGGTGAAAACAGCTCATTGATGAGAGGTCAGCAGTCCTGTGGGTGAAAACAGCTCATTAATGAGAGGTCGGCAGTCCTGTGGGTGAAACAGCTCATTAATGAGAGGTCGGCAGTCCTGTGGGTGACAACATCCCGGTAATGAGGTCGGCAGTTCTGTGGGTGACAACATCTCATTAATGAGAGGTCGGCAGTCCTGTGGGTGACAACATCTCGGTAATGAGGTCGGCAGTCCTGTGGGTGACAACATCTCATTAATGAGAGGGAGGCAGTCCTGTGGGTGACATCTCATTAATGAGAGGGAGGCAGTCCTGTGGGTGACAACATCTCATTAATGAGAGGGAGGCAGTCCTGTGGGTGACAACATCTCATTAATGAGAGGTCGGCAGTCCTGTGGGTGACAACATCTCGGTAATGAGAGGGAGGCAGTCCTGTGGGTGACAACATCTCGGTAATGAGGTTGGCAGTTCTGTGGGTGAAAACAGCTCATTGATGAGAGGTCAGCAGTCCTGTGGGTGAAAACAGCTCATTAATGAGAGGTCGGCAGTCCTGTGGGTGAAACAGCTCATTAATGAGAGGTCGGCAGTCCTGTGTGTGAAAACAGCTCATTAATGAGAGGTTGGCAGTCCTGTGGGTGAAACAGCTCGGTGATGAGAGGTCGGCAGTCCTGTGGGTGACAACAGCTCGGTGATGAGAGGTCGGCAGTCCTGTGGGTGACAACAGCTCATTGATGAGAGGCTGGACAGTCCTGTGGGTGACAACAGCTTGGTGATGAGAGGTCCAAGGAGAATTGCAAGAATCGTGCAAGCGGATGAGGTGGGACCGCTCGCCACGGAGGTTGCTCGAACTTCCGTTCGTGCGCTCAACGTAGCGGTGGCCCACCTCCGGGCACTTCATGCAGACGACCTTCTGACAGGCGTCTGCAAGGTGGCCATGTTCACCACACTTACGGCACAGCTTGGGCTGGTCCTGGTAGTGAACATGGCCCCTGTTCTCTCCGAGGACTATGGTGGATGGGATGGCTTTCAACCCACCATAGCCCCCAAGGTCCCCCCTTTGCTGGACAGTGACCCTCCAGGCCCCTGTCCAGATCCCATCGAGGTCTTTTACCTGGATCAGGGGACCCTTCACGTTGCAGTTCCTGCCCAGCCATACTGCAACGTCCTCCGGCTGTACGGTTTCATTGTACATACGGACAATAACGGTTTTAATGCTATTATCCGTCAGCTTGGTCACCTCAAACATCGCTGTGAGGGACCCCTGGGTGTTCAGGGCGTTCTGGAGTTTCCCCCAGAACTCCCTCAGGAAGCTGGCGTTGGCAAAGCTGACATCGATTAAATGTGGTTAATGTAGGGCTCATTAAATGTGGTTAATGTAGGGCTCATTAAATGTGGTTAATGTAGGGCTCATTAAATGTGGTTAATGTAGGGCTCATTAAATGTGGTTAATGTAGGGCTCATTAAATGTGGTTAATGTAGGGCTCATTAAATGTGGTTAATGTAGGGCTCATTAAATGTGGTTAATGTAGGGTTCATTAAATGTGGTTAATGTAGGGCTCATTAAATGTGGTTAATGTAGGGCTCATTAAATGTGGTTAATGTAGGGCTCATTAAATGTGGAAACTACCAGGTTATTTATTATCCTATAATACAGGGGAAATATTCAACTTTAATGCACATACAGGTTGATTCACAAGACACCAATCAAGTAACTTACATATATTGTATCTTCATTAGGCCTAATGGCATTTTATGAAGTTAGTTATAGTGACTGAGTAAGTCTACAAAAGAGAGGCTATTTTTATTGGTCACGTTATTTTCGTTGACGATGTCTTGAAGTCAAGTGGTTCAATATTGAAATGCATTTTTCTGTACCACACAGGACAACCACAGGACAACCAGGAAAAAGCGACGGTCGGTGGAACTCTGGCACCACCAAGTGGACAATTGCTTCAGTTCGTTTGCGGCAGCAATGCTACCAGATATACTTGATACAAGATTAAATGTTACGTCAACATTATTATCTCCAAATTGCCCCCCCCCCCACACACAAACACACACGTAATAAATTATTATTCCAATTTGGCTGTTGATCTGGTTTTAACTTAACAACTCTTTCTCTCATTTCTGATTGGAGGGCGGACGACCACGTGTTCTTAGAACCTACAAATGTGTTACATTGTAACAGTCAAACGTGGTCATTCCTGGCGTTGATCAACTCTCCCTCCAAGTCACCATTTATTGAAAGCATTCTATTTTTTATGGAAAACAAAAAGCATACAGAGCTCATTGTGACGTAAACATATTCGAATTTAACGTGTCGGAGAACGGCCACTTCGTCCCGAAACCATTGTGGGTATCGCTTCTCGGCCTTTTGGCTAAGATCACGTGCATTGTCCTTGACAGTGCTGCGCTTGATCAGAGAAGCGATCGCAGGCCGGAGGGCGCCCGGGAGATTGTGCTAATTACTTTTGTTTAAAATCATTATTGTTGTATTGTTTCACTATTATTTTTGTCCTGGGTTAGGTGGTGGGTCTGGTGGTGGACTACAGGTGCACCAGCACCTGTAGGGTGAGTTTGAAGGCCCTCTGGTCCTTTTCTTTCTTATTTAATTTAAATTTCAGTTTCCCCTTGTTTGTCCTGTTTAGTACCTATCCTCCCCCTTGTATCCTACCCTCCCCCCTTCAATTATTTCCTACTGTTTTGAGTTTTGTGTTGCCTGCTAGCCGGAGGGGCTTTCTGGCTTGTTGGAACGCTAGCCTCCTGGCCCTTTAGGCGTGGCAGGCATTGCATTGTTGTGTGTTTGTCTGACCGTATTCTCCCATCCACCTTGTACTTGCTAGTTCACCCCCTAAATTGCCTTTTGTCTCTGTTTCTTGTCTTGTGTTGTCAACTGGGGGACCTTTGGCCTGCCGGCTTGCTAGCTGGTTGGCTTGGCCTGGCCTACTGGTGAGGCTTGCTAGCTGGTTGGCTTGGCCTGGCCTACTGGTGAGGCTTGCTAGCTGGTTGGCTTGGCCTGGCCTACTGGTGAGGCTTGCTAGCTGGTTAGCTTGGCCTGGCCTGCTGGTGAGGCCTGCTAGCTCTCTCGGCCCTCAAGTTTGGCAGGTGTTGTGTTGGTCAGTGTTCCTTTTGTTATCCCCTTAATTCCCCTTACCTAAATTTGTTTGTTTGTTAGTTCGCCCCACCCCCCTCCCCCCGTTTTTGTTTGTTTTGTTCATTATTGTCCTTCCCCTTCGTGCCTTTCCCCTCCGGGGAAAATTTATTTAAAAAAATTACACACAAAAAAAAAATAAAAAAAATCCCTCCTTGTGTCCCTTCCCATTGTTGATAAGATTAGTTTGGTGCTGTGCTAGATAGTTTGTTGTGTGTCCCGTGGTACTGGTAGGCCCTGTTCAGCACAGTCTGGCTGAGCCTGCTAGTTCCTTGGCTGTTTTACACCCCTTCCCCTCCCTTTCCCCTTCCCTTCCCCCTCCCCTCTCACTGGTGTTGGGCTGTAAAGGGAGTGGGCCTCCATCATGTCAGCAGCACAGGCTGGCATGAGGAGGCACCATGCAGTGCGCCTCCTTCTAAAGGAGAGGGGAGGAAAAATAATGGAGCTATCCAGATTGGATTTCTCCAGAAAATTCCTCCAGAAAGAGCTCGGCTTTCATCCCGCGCAGGTAAACTGCATCTTAGCCCTCCCCTATAGGAAGGGCTTCGATGTCAGTTTTGCCAACGCCAGCTTCCTGAGGGAGTTCTGGGGGAAACTCCAGAACGCCCTGAACACCCAGGGGTCCCTCACAGCGATGTTTGAGGTGACCAAGCTGACGGATAATAGCATTAAAACCGTTATTGTCCGTATGTACAATGAAACCGTACAGCCGGAGGACGTTGCAGTATGGCTGGGCAGGTACTGCAACGTGAAGGGTCCCCTGATCCAGGTAAAAGACCTCGATGGGATCTGGACAGGGGCCTGGAGGGTCACTGTCCAGCAAAGGGAGGACCCTGGGGGCTATGGTGGGTTGAAAGCCATCCCATCCACCATAGTCCTCGGAGAGAACAGGGGCCATGTTCACTACCAGGACCAGCCCAAGCTGTGCCGTAAGTGTGGTGAACATGGCCACCTTGCAGACGCCTGTCAGAAGGTCGTCTGCATGAAGTGCCGGGAGGTGGGCCACCGCTACGAGGAGTGCACGAACGGAAGGTCGTGCAACCTCTGTGGCGAGCGGTCCCACCTCATCCGCGACTGCCCCTCCTCCTGGGCCAACAGGGCCAAGGCTGGAAGGAGGGAGTGGGCGGCCGCGGACCGGGCTTTCGAGCGCCAGAGGGCTGGAACGGCAGTTGCCGAGGTGGTAGTGGAGGAGCCGGTGGTGGAGGAGGAGGCAGTAGTGGAGCCGGCAGTGGTGGTAGAGGAGACAGTGGTGGAGCCGGTGGTGGTGGCTGTAGTGGAGGGCGCGGAAGGTGCAGTGGGGGAAGAAGTGGGAGGAGAGGACAAAACCCTCCCCACCCCAACCCCCCTGCCCCAGACTAATGTGACCCCTGAAGGAGAAAGGGCCGAGAAAGACGGCTCCGGAGAGATGTTTAGCGAAAGCTCCCCAAGTGGGTCAGACATCATAGGGTCGGTGTCGGAAAGCACCATGGAGACTGTGTCAGAAGGTACGGGAGAGGAGGGGGAGAGTAAGGAACACCTCCCCCTACGTAAAAGAAACGCTGAGGAGCTCTCTGACCCCGAACAGGGTGAGGAGAAAAAGGGAAAGGTGGAGTGGGAGAGCTCCCAGGGGGAGGAAGAACCCAGAACCTTCCCCTCCAACTCCCCCAATCAAGTCTCCTTTTTAAGTCCTGTTTTAACCTCCTCTCCCTTCCAAACCCCCTTACCCCGGAGGGAGAGAGAGAAAGTCCCTGAAGACTAACCCCCTTTTAACTTTTCAATGGCTTTTCTTCTAGCACTGTTTTTACTCACCCCTTTCATGGCTTTTAAAATCACCACTATAAACGTGAGGAGCGTAAAGACAGCAACAAGAGCACAGTCGGTTTTATCCTTTTTAGAAAGGTTTAACTCTGATGTGTTTTTACTACAGGAGTGTGGTCTACCCTTTTTATCCTCTTACAGGAAATGGGAGGATAAGTGGCGGCACGGGCCCTCCATTTGGAGTGGTTCCAATTTTAACAAGAACGACGGTGTTGCCATTTTAATCAAGACCCCACAGGTGGTGGTGAAGGGGAGCACAGTGGTGGTAGGTGGGCGTGCTCTTTTAGCCAACTGTACTTTTATGGGGAGGGATTTTAACGTGCTAAACGTGTATGGTTTTAACGATAAACATGACCGGTGTGCACTTTTAGAGGACCTGCAGTCCCACATGCTAGGGAGGGATCCTCTAGTGGTGGGTGGGGATTTTAATTGTGTTTTAAGCAGAGCAGACAGGAGAGGGGCAGGAGGGGATTTTAAGGTAGACAGGTCAAGTGTTTTATTGCAAGTGCTGTGCAGGGATTTTAAACTGACTGACTGTTTTAAAACCCTGCATCCAAGAGAGGAGGGCTTCACCTGGACCAGTGGTGATGGCACCAGAGCCTCTCGCATTGATTATCTGTTTACCCGGGACTGTCCCCCAACTGATGCTAGAATAACCCCTGCTTTCTTTTCAGACCACGTAATGCTGACGTGCACCCTTTCACTATCTTCGGGTGTGACTGTGGGAAGAGGGCCCTGGAAACTGAACTGCTCCCTTCTAGAAGATGATAGAGTAGTTAGTCAGTACAGAGAGCAGTTCAGCCAGTGGCAGACGCTACAGGACTTCTTTGACACGCGAGCACAGTGGTGGGAAATGGTGAAGGAAAGGACAAGGACCTTCTTTAGAGAGATAGGAAAGGAAAAAAGCAGAGAAAAAGATAGACGCATGGTGGGACTGCAAAAGCGACTGGAAAGGTATTTTAACCTATGCCAACAGGGCCTTGATTTTAACCAAGAAATTAAAGAAGTAAAGAAGGAAATGGCACTTTTAGCAGAACAGAGAAGCAAGGGGGTTATTTTAAGAAGCAAGGAAAGGGAATTAGAAGAGGGGGAGAAGTGCACTAGGTACTTTTTTAAGAAAATAATTAGTAAGGGTAGGATTATGACAGGATTGAGAAACAAGGACGGGGTTTTAAAAACAGACACAGAGGGAATAAAGGAAGTGGTCGAGGACTTTTATGGGGAACTGTTTGGGGTAAAAGATGTGTGCGAGGGAACAATGGGGGACCTTTTAACATACATCGACAAGACCTTACCCAATACAGACGACCTGAAAAAAGACCTGACGAGGACAGAAATCGACCAAGGACTGAAACGTTTTAAGAGGGGTAAATCACCGGGGGAGGACGGCCTCCCTTTGGAGTTTTATCTGACCTTTTGGGATGTTTTAGCCGACGAACTTCTGACTGTTTTTACTGACTTCGAACACCTCGACAGACTACCCGACAGTTTTAGAGTGGGGATCGTGACTCTTTTACATAAGAAAAACGACAGGACGGACCTGAAAAACTGGAGACCGATTACCCTTTTAAACTTTGATTGTAAACTTTTTACCAAGGTTTTAACACTCAGAATGTCTTCTGTTTTAGGGGAGGTGATCCACCCGGACCAAACCTGTGCCGTGCCCGGAAGGAAGATCACGGACAGCCTGATACTGATCCGAGATGCCATCTGTTATGCGAGAGACAGAAACATGCGGCTTGTAGTCCTAAATTTAGATTTTGAAAAAGCCTTTGATCGGGTCTCGCACCAGTACCTCTTTAAGGTACTGCAAAAAATGGGTTTCCCGGACAGGTTCTTAGCTTGGGTGGGACTGCTGTACGGGGACATCACCAGCAAAATCCTTGTAAATGGGCATCTGTCAAAAGCAGTGGGAGTACACTGCGGCGTCCGTCAGGGCTGTCCGTTATCTCCCCTTCTGTTCGTGGCCTGTATTGAACCACTGGCACAGGTCTTGAGAAGGGACCAAGGGATCAGTGGGGTGGGTATCCCGGGGAGTGGGGGGATGACCGCCAAGTGCGTCTTTTACATGGACGACGTCAACATTTTATGTACCGACCTTTTATCCGTCGACAGGACTCTGGACAGGACTGACTGGTACGGACGAGCCTCTGGGGCGAGACTGAACAGAGACAAGACAGAGGCCCAATTCTTCGGACCGTGGGCAGACCCAGACTTGACCAGACTACCTCTGACAGTTAAACTGACGGACATAAGGGTACTGGGGGTAAAGTTTGACCGGGGGGGAGGAGGGAGCGGTAACTGGAGCGGAATCCTGGGGACGGTAAGACAGAGACTGGGTTTTTGGGGACTACGACAGCTGACTTTTGAGGGCAAGGTTTTAATCATTAAAGCTGTGATTTTACCTGTGCTTTTATTAATCAGTTCTGTTTTTATCCCCCCTCGAAGGAGCATTTTAGACCTGGAGCGGACGCTGTTTTACTTCCTGTGGGGATGCAAGTGGGAGAGGCTGAGGAGGGAGGTGGTCAAGAGGCCCAGGTCCAAGGGGGGGAAAGGCTTGCCTGACCTCTACTTGTTCCTGGGCAGCCGCTACACAGCGTTACATCTGACTCTTGCCACCTCCCCGGTCAACAACAAGACCCAGGCCCTCGCACGGTTCTGGCTGGGATCTTACCTCAGGACTCTGAGGCTGATCCCAGTCGACCTGCGAGCCCCAGTCTCTTTCCTGCTACCCCCGCACTACGTCCAGCTCCAGAAGTTTTTAAGACATTTTAAACTGGAAAAAGAAACAGTCACGGTTTTAACAAAACACCGCTCTCTTCTCTCTCTTGTGCAGGATCGGGAACCAGTGTGTCCAGTGCGCGGGCTCGCTATAGGTGAGCCCACAACGGTTTGGCGCAACGTGGCCCATCCTGCTCTCCTGAATCGGCATCGGGACCTGTCCTGGATGGTCGCCCACGAGATCCTCCCGGTCAGGGCCGTTATGCACTCACGGGGCATGGCGAGGACATCCGCGTGCCCCCGACCAGGCTGCGGCCAAGAAGAGTCGGTGAGGCACATGCTCTGGGAGTGCAGAGCCGCCAGGGACCTGTGGAAGGAAGCAGGCCCCCTGATCACCTCGTGTCTGCCAGCAGGGGAGGACCTAACACCTCAGCTCGTGCTGTATGGGGTGGGCCGAAGGCCCATTCCATCGAAGGCCTTCACCAAGCTCTGGCCCACCCTCACGTGCCTGAAGGAAGCACTGTGGTCCTCCCGTAACCTGCTGGTAGCGAAAAACGTAGAGACCACCCCCCAGGCAGTGGCCATGGTAGCCACGGAAGCCCTGGGGTGGTACGGAAGGAAGGGGGCCTCGACCCCAGGCGAAGGGTCCCCCACAACACCCTAGGTCCCGGCGGCCACGGCCTGACAGCGCTGCGGCGCCTAGGGCGATGCGCCTAGGGGAGGGATCTCCTCTGGGCCCCGAAGGACGGGACGATGATCTATTCAGAAGAGCAGGATGAGGTGAGCTTGATAAAGACTCACCCCCCCTCCTGTACAAGGGACTGAAGACAGCCTTTTAACAAAGTGACTTTTTAACATGGTTTTTCATGTCTTAAAAATGTTTTACCTTTGTTAGATCATTAGTACACATTTTAAATGGCTTTTACAGATTTGATGTTTTTACAAGGAAAGTACTTTTATCCATGGTTGTTTTCATTGGTTTTAACAACATGTACTTTTTAACAAATTTAAATGTAACTTTCAAATGCTGTGTTTTATGCTTTGTTGCCGTTTTTATGTGTATCAATGATGTAAAAAATGTATGAGCTGTTTTTAAAGGAAATGCATCAATAAAACTTTTCCAAAAGAAAAAAATCTGTTCTTATCAGTTTAATATCTGATACGTCCCCTATCTGGGGACCATATATTAAATTGATTTTTGGAATAGGGAGATGGAATAGGGGCTTGCTCCGTCCACTCCACGCATCGACCTGGTATTGCAGTACCTCCAGGAACGGTGCACCCCCTTTCATTGTAAAGAGAAATCACACAGAGTTGCTTCGTTGATCTATATTGTATCTTCACATTGAGCAACTTCATTTCAATGTCAGTGATGGCTAGATAGTGCTGGTCAAATCAAATCGGTCACCGTTTTACTGACTACGATAGCTGTTATAATCAAATATTTTTTTCGTCACACGGGATACTTACTTGCAAACTTTCCTCAACAGTGCAAATATACACACAGAGCTAAGTAATAAAGTAGTTAAAACATTAATATACACACAGAGCTAAGTAATAAAGTAGTTAAAACATTAATATACACACAGAGCTAAGTAATAAAGTAGTTAAAACATTAACTATTGAACCTGACTGGTGTCAGGAAGAATCACCCTCTGCCTCAAATGACACCCCTGAATGGGAACAGCTGATAGACATTGCTGATAGAGTAATAGGCTCTGTCATAAACAGAGGCCCATATGCGCACTGTAAGAAAAGTATTTCCTCATTGTTGCTAGAGTAATAGGCTCTGTCATAACCAGAGGCCCATATATGCACTGTAAGAAAAGTATTTCCTGTTGTAAGATATGTCATCACCCTCTCTGCTCTGAGGGAATGGGAGGAGCAGCGGATCGGGTGCAGAGAATCAAAAGGTATATAAAGAGACATTTGCCATTACTTTGGCGCTGACTTCTTGAATTCTGAATTCATTTAGACAACCATTTGACTTCGGGTAAATTGACACCTGACTCAAATTACTTAAAAGATTCTAACTTGTTGGATCTGAGAAGTGACTCTCCGATATACCGTTTAACTATCGAACAGCTGTTTTGTCGCTTTGCGCCAGGTACGTGGGTGCTGATGCAAATATATCCAGAGAGTTCTCTGTAGGCTCTCGATTGAGCTCAGCATCTCGACCTCGTTGCGAGCCACTGACACTGCGGTAGTTCAACGGGGTTGAGAGGCACTCTAGTCCTTAAGGTTATCCCTTGCTTTCTCTTATGGATGTCTGAATTGACCCTGTGGTTTTGCGCCAGGTACGTGGATGCTGATGCAAATATATCCAGAAGAGTTCTCTGTAGCCTCTCGATTGAGCTCAGTATCGCGACCTCGTTGCGGACACAGACTTTTTGGTATTCCATTTGGGGCAGGGAATCACCAGCGGGTTCTCCCATCCGAGCCAAACTTGAATCTCTCGATTTAGTAAAGCACCGACTCCAATTCAACCTCTCAGCCAGTAGAGGGGAGTCGCTACCTATCTAAATTCTTAACAGAACTCTGACCGAGTGAAACTCTGCTCCTGATCTCGTGGGTCTCCTCGTCATCTCTCAAATGTAATTAAATAACTATTCTAAGTATTTAAATATAGAGATAAGTGTTATCATTGTACCAGGCATTTTATAAGAGCATTAAGTCATTTGCATGTTTTTGATTAACGCTGTGTGTGACCGAGTAACAAATTGTGTATTTTGAAGTGTGTTTGATTGTAAAAGACAAAAAACAGAGTGTTTTCAAAAATAAACGGTAGTCTTATTTTGTCTCGAGTAAAACGCCCTCCCAAGACAGTTAACGGCACGGGAGATAACAACTCTGACACTCCCCGCTACCGGGACACTGGAAACGGGGATCAATGGTCTATGACAGAATGAGTTACCATTAAAAGACAAGGAGGAAGGTGTGTCCAGTAGTGATTCATTTAATTGTCTTATCGATCTATCTAAGTTTTATTTTCCAAGCGATACATAGCCGACGGGCAGAGTAGTGAGACTAAGTTGACTAAAGGTCTTCACACTTTAAACTAGATACATCACAGAGGGGAAACACTCAACCACAGGGAAATCATATAGAGACTGGTAGGACTAGTGCTTAATAACAACTCAAGGACCAATTAGTGGTGAAGCAAAGAGTCTAGAGGATAAAGGTGAGGTTCACACATCCCATTTAGAGCTAGACCGTTGAGAGTGACAAGGCAAAAGACCTCTCTACGCAGACAACTCTTCGATATAGAAAGAGAGGCAGGGCTACGCGAGCGGTCCAGGTTATACCGAGATAACCTGAAGTATCTATAGTGCCCTGTCCAATCCATCCCTGGACGCTAACCACCTCTAGCACCCCGCTGCCGGCCAATGGGCGGGGCTGAAGGTTTCTTATCACGACAGATCTATACTCGCTTTATCATCTAGACTCCCTTTATCATCTTTGATCTAGACTCCCTTTATCATCTATGATCTTGACTCCCTTTATCATCTATGATCTAGACTCCCTTTATCATCCAGACTCCATTTATCATCTAGACTCCCTTTATCATCTAGACTCCCTTTATCATCTAGACTCCCTTTATCATCTAGACTCCCTTTATCATCTAGATTCCCTTTATCATCTAGACTCCCTTTATAATCTTTGATCTAGACTCCCTTTATAATATTTTATCTAGACTCCCTTTATCATCTATGATCTAGACTCCCTTTATCATCTATGATCTAGACTCCCTTTATCATCTAGACTCCATTTATCATCTAGACTCCCTTTATCATCTAGACTCCCTTTATCATCTAGACTCCCTTTATCATCTATGATCTAGACTCCCTTTATCATCTAGACTCCCTTGATTATCTAGACTCCCTTGATTATCTAGACTCCCTTTATCATCTAGCCACCTCTACACTCTAACCACTAGGCTACCCTGCCGCCTCTACACTCTAACCACTAGGATACCCTGCCGCCTCTACACTCTAACCACTAGGCTACCCTGCCTCCTCTACACTCTAACCACTAGGCTACCCTGCCAGCTCTACGCTCTAACCACTAGGCTACCCTGCCAGCTCTACGCTCTAACCACTAGGCTACCCTGTCTCCTCTACACTCTAACCACTAGGCTACCCTGCCGCCTCTACACTCTAACCACTAGGCTACCCTGCCACCTCTACACTCTAACCACTAGGATACCCTGCCGCCTCTACACTCTAACCACTAGGCTACCCTGCCTCCTCTACACTCTAACCACTAGGCTACCCTGCCAGCTCTACTCTCTAACCACTAGGCTACCCTGCCACCTCTACACTCTAACCACTAGGCTACCCTGCCTCCTCTACACTCTAACCACTAGACTACCCTGCCGCCTCTACACTCTAACCACTAGGCTGCCCTGCCCCCTCCACACTCTAACCACTAGGCTACCCTGCCTCCTCTACACTCTAACCACTAGGCTACCCTGCCGCCTCTACACTCTAACCACTAGGCTACCCTGCCGCCTCTACACTCTAACCACTAGGCTACCCTGCCGTCTCTACACTCTAACCACTAGGCTACCTTGCCGCCTCTACACTCTAACCACTAGGCTACCCTGCCGCCTCTACGCTCTAACCACTAGGCTACCCTGCCGCCTCTACACTCTAACCACTAGGCTACCCTGCCGCCCCTACGCTCTAACCACTAGGCTACCCTGCCTCCTCTACACTCTAACCACTAGGCTACCCTGCCTCCTCTACACTCTAACCACTAGGCTACCCTGCCGCCTCTACACTCTAACCACAAGGCTACCCTGCCACCTCTACACTCTAACCACTAGGCTACCCTGCCACCGCTACACTCTAACCACTAGGCTACCCTGCTGCCTCCACGCTCTAACCACTAGGCTACCCTGCCGCCTCTACACTCTAACCACTAGGCTACCCTGCCACCTCTACACTCTAACCACTAGGCTACCCTGCCGCCTCTACACTCTAACCACTAGGCTACCCTGCCACCTCTACACTCTAACCACTAGGCTACCCTGCCGCCTCTACACTCTAACCACTAGGCTACCCTGCCGCCTCTACACTCTAACCACTAGGCTACCCTGCCGCCTCTACGCCTCTACCTTGGCAACAAGCCTTGCCGTGCCTCAACATAATATAACGTACTGACACCTGAGCTTCTGATCCTGGCGTTACCTTGGCAACGCTCAGGAAGCGCTCCAGTCATGTATTTAAAGCTTTTCAGTGCTGGTGTTGTTTTTACGGCTTGTTTTTACGTTGCAGTATGGCTGGGCAGGTACTGCAACGTGAAGGGTCCCCTGATCCAGGTAAAAGACCTCGATGGGATCTGGACAGGGGCCTGGAGGGTCACTGTCCCGCAAAGGGGGGACCTTGGGGGCTATGGTGGGTTGAAAGCCATCCCATCCACCATAGTCCTCGGAGAGAACAGGGGCCATGTTCACTACCAGGACCAGCCCAAGCTGTGCCGTAAGTGTGGTGAACATGGCCACCTTGCAGACGCCTGTCAGAAGGTCGTCTGCATGAAGTGCCGGGAGGTGGGCCACCGCTACGAGGAGTGGCGAGCGGTCCCACCTCATCCGCGACTGCCCCTCCTCCTGGGCCAACAGGGCCAAGGCTGGAAGGAGGGAGTGGGCGGCCGCGGACCGGGCTTTCGAGCGCCAGAGGGCTGGAACGGCAGTTGCCGAGGTGGTAGTGGAGGAGCCGGTGGTGGAGGAGGCAGTAGTGGAGCCGGTAGTGGTGGTAGAGGAGACAGTGGTGGAGCCGGTGGTGGTGGCTGTAGTGGAGGGCGCGGAAGGTGCAGTGGTGGAAGAAGTGGGAGGAGAGGACAAAACCCTCCCCACCCCAACCCCCCTGCCCCAGACTAATGTGACCCCAGAAGGAGAAAGTGCAGAGAAAGACGGCTCCGGAGAGATGTTCAGCGAAAGCTCCCCAAGTGGGTCAGACATCATAGGGTCGGTGTCGGAAAGCACCATGGAGACTGTGTCAGAAGGTACGGGAGAGGAGGGGGAGATTCTGAAGGACCACCTCCCCCTACGTAAAAGAAACGCTGAGGAGCTCTCTGACCCCGAACAGGGTGAGGAGAAAAAGGGAAAGGTGGAGTGGGAGAGCTCCCAGGGGGAGGAGGAACCCAGAACCTTCCCCTCCAACTCCCCCAATCAAGTCTCCTTTTTAAGTCCTGTTTTAACCTCCTCTCCCTTCCAAACCCCCTTACCCCGGAGGGAGAGAGAGAAAGTCCCTGAAGACTAACCCCCTTTTAACTTTTCAATGGCTTTTCTTCTAGCACTGTTTTTACTCACCCCTTTTATGGCTTTTAAAATCACCACTATAAACGTGAGGAGCGTAAAGACAGCAACAAGAGCACAGTCGGTTTTATCCTTTTTAGAAAGGTTTAACTCTGATGTGTTTTTACTACAGGAGTGTGGTCTACCCTTTTTATCCTCTTACAGGAAATGGGAGGATAAGTGGCGGCACGGGCCCTCCATTTGGAGTGGTTCCAATTTTAACAAGAACGACGGTGTTGCCATTTTAATCAAGACCCCACAGGTGGTGGTGAAGGGGAGCACAGTGGTGGTAGGTGGGCGTGCTCTTTTAGCCAACTGTACTTTTATGGGGAGGGATTTTAACATGCTAAACGTGTATGGTTTTAACGATAAACATGACCGGTGTGCACTTTTAGAGGACCTGCAGTCCCACATGCTAGGGAGGGATCCTCTAGTGGTGGGTGGGGATTTTAATTGCGTTTTAAGCAGAGCAGACAGGAGAGGGGCAGGAGGGGATTTTAAGGTAGACAGGTCAAGTGTTTTATTGCAAGGGCTGTGCAGGGATTTTAAACTGACTGACTGTTTTAAAACCCTGCATCCAAGAGAGGAGGGCTTCACCTGGACCAGTGGTGATGGCACCAGAGCCTCTCGCATTGATTATCTGTTTACCCGGGACTGTCCCCCAACTGATGCTAGAATAACCCCTGCTTTCTTCTCAGACCACGTAATGCTGACGTGCACCCTTTCACTATCTTCGGGTGTGACTGTGGGAAGAGGGCCCTGGAAACTGAACTGCTCCCTTCTAGAAGATGATAGAGTAGTTAGTCAGTACAGAGAGCAGTTCAGCCAGTGGCAGACGCTACAGGACTTCTTTGACACGCGAGCACAGTGGTGGGAAATGGTGAAGGAAAGGACAAGGACCTTCTTTAGAGAGATAGGAAAGGGAAAAAGCAGAGAAAAAGATAGACGCATGGTGGGACTGCAAAAGCGACTGGAAAGGTATTTTAACCTATGCCAACAGGGCCTTGATTTTAACCAAGAAATTAAAGAAGTAAAGAAGGAAATGGCACTTTTAGCAGAACAGAGAAGCAAGGGGGTTATTTTAAGAAGCAAGGAAAGGGAATTAGAAGAAGGGGAGAAGTGCACTAGGTACTTTTTTAAGAAAATAGTTAGTAAGGGTAGGATTATGACAGGATTGAGAAACAAGGACGGGGTTTTAAAAACAGATACAGAGGGAATAAAGGAAGTGGTCGAGGACTTTTATGGGGAACTGTTTGGGGTAAAAGATGTGTGCGAGGGAACAATGGGGGACCTTTTAACATACATCGACAAGACCTTACCCAATACAGACGACCTGAAAAAAGACCTGACGAGGACAGAAATCGACCAAGGACTGAAACGTTTTAAGAGGGGTAAATCACCGGGGGAGGACGGCCTCCCTTTGGAGTTTTATCTGACCTTTTGGGATGTTTTAGCCGACGAACTTCTGACTGTTTTTACTGACTTCGAACACCTCGACAGACTACCCGACAGTTTTAGAGTGGGGATCGTGACTCTTTTACACAAGAAAAACGACAGGACGGACCTGAAAAACTGGAGACCGATTACCCTTTTAAACTTTGATTGTAAACTTTTTACCAAGGTTTTAACACTCAGAATGTCTTCTGTTTTAGGGGAGGTGATCCACCCGGACCAAACCTGTGCTGTGCCCGGAAGGAAGATCACGGACAGCCTGATACTGATCCGAGATGCCATCTGTTATGCGAGAGACAGAAACATGCGGCTTGTAGTCCTAAATTTAGATTTTGAAAAAGCCTTTGATCGGGTCTCGCACCAGTACCTCTTTAAGGTACTGCAAAAAATGGGTTTCCCGGACAGGTTCTTAGCTTGGGTGGGACTGCTGTACGGGGACATCACCAGCAAAATCCTTGTAAATGGGCATCTGTCAAAAGCAGTGGGAGTACACTGCGGCGTCCGTCAGGGCTGTCCGTTATCTCCCCTTCTGTTCGTGGCCTGTATTGAACCACTGGCACAGGTCTTGAGAAGGGACCAAGGGATCAGTGGGGTGGGTATCCCGGGGAGTGGGGGGATGACCGCCAAGTGCGTCTTTTACATGGACGACGTCAACATTTTATGTACCGACCTTTTATCCGTCGACAGGACTCTGGACAGGACTGACTGGTACGGACGAGCCTCTGGGGCGAGACTGAACAGAGACAAGACAGAGGCCCAATTCTTCGGACCGTGGGCAGACCCAGACTTGACCAGACTACCTCTGACAGTTAAACTGACGGACATAAGGGTACTGGGGGTAAAGTTTGACCGGGGGGGAGGAGGGAGCGGTAACTGGAGTGGAATCCTGGGGACGGTAAGACAGAGACTGGGTTTTTGGGGACTACGACAGCTGACTTTTGAGGGCAAGGTTTTAATCATTAAAGCTGTGATTTTACCTGTGCTTTTATTAATCAGTTCTGTTTTTATCCCCCCTCGAAGGAGTATTTTAGACCTGGAGCGGATGCTTTTTTACTTCCTGTGGGGAGGCAAGTGGGAGAGGCTGAGGAGGGAGGTGGTCAAGAGGCCCAGGTCCAAGGGGGGGAAAGGCTTGCCTGACCTCTACTTGTTCCTGGGCAGCCGCTACACAGCGTTACATCTGACTCTTGCCACCTCCCCGGTCAACAACAAGACCCAGGCCCTCGCACGGTTCTGGCTGGGATCTTACCTCAGGACTCTGAGGCTGATCCCAGTCGACCTGCGAGCCCCAGTCTCTTTCCTGCTACCCCCGCACTACGTCCAGCTCCAGAAGTTTTTAAGACATTTTAAACTGGAAAAAGAAACAGTCACGGTTTTAACAAAACACCGCTCTCTTCTCTCTCTTGTGCAGGATCGGGAACCAGTGTGTCCAGTGCGCGGGCTCGCTATAGGTGAGCCCACAACGGTTTGGCGCAACGTGGCCCATCCTGCTCTCCTGAATCGGCATCGGGACCTGTCCTGGATGGTCGCCCACGAGATCCTCCCGGTCAGGGCCGTTATGCACTCACGGGGCATGGCGAGGACATCCGCGTGCCCCCGACCAGGCTGCGGCCAAGAAGAGTCGGTGAGGCACATGCTCTGGGAGTGCAGAGCCGCCAGGGACCTGTGGAAGGAAGCAGGCCCCCTGATCACCTCGTGTCTGCCAGCAGGGGAGGACCTAACACCTCAGCTCGTGCTGTATGGGGTGGGCCGAAGGCCCATTCCATCGAAGGCCTTCACCAAGCTCTGGCCCACCCTCACGTGCCTGAAGGAAGCACTGTGGTCCTCCCGTAACCTGCTGGTAGCGAAAAACGTAGAGACCACCCCCCAGGCAGTGGCCATGGTAGCCACGGAAGCCCTGGGGTGGTACGGAAGGAAGGGGGCCTCGACCCCAGGCGAAGGGTCCCCCACAACACCCTAGGTCCCGGCGGCCACGGCCTGACAGCGCTGCGGCGCCTAGGGCGATGCGCCTAGGGGAGGGATCTCCTCTGGGCCCCGAAGGACGGGACGATGATCTATTCAGAAGAGCAGGATGAGGTGAGCTTGATAAAGACTCACCCCCCTCCTGTACAAGGGACTGAAGACAGCCTTTTAACAAAGTGACTTTTTAACATGGTTTTTCATGTCTTAAAAATGTTTTACCTTTGTTAGATCATTAGTACACATTTTAAATGGCTTTTACAGATTTGATGTTTTTTACAAGGAAAGTACTTTTATCCATGGTTGTTTTCATTGGTTTTAACAACATGTACTTTTTAACAAATTTAAATGTAACTTTCAAATGCTGTGTTTTATGCTTTGTTGCCGTTTTTATGTGTATCAATGATGTAAAAAATGTATGAGCTGTTTTTAAAGGAAATGTATCAATAAAACTTTTCCAAAAGAAAAAATCTGTTCTTATCAGTTTAATATCTGATACGTCCCCTATCTGGGGACCATATATTAAATTGATTTTTGGAATAGGGAGATGGAATAGGGGCTTGCTCCGTCCACTCCACGCATCGACCTGGTATTGCAGTACCTCCAGGAACGGTGCACCCCCTTTCATTGTAAAGAGAAATCACACAGAGTTGCTTCGTTGATCTATATTGTATCTTCACATTGAGCAACTTCATTTCAATGTCAGTGATGGCTAGATAGTGCTGGTCAAATCAAATCGGTCACCGTTTTACTGACTACGATAGCTGTTATAATCAAATATTTTTTTCGTCACACGGGATACTTACTTGCAAACTTTCCTCAACAGTGCAAATATACACACAGAGCTAAGTAATAAAGTAGTTAAAACATTAATATACACACAGAGCTAAGTAATAAAGTAGTTAAAACATTAATATACACACAGAGCTAAGTAATAAAGTAGTTAAAACATTAACTATTGAACCTGACTGGTGTCAGGAAGAATCACCCTCTGCCTCAAATGACACCCCTGAATGGGAACAGCTGATAGACATTGCTGATAGAGTAATAGGCTCTGTCATAAACAGAGGCCCATATGCGCACTGTAAGAAAAGTATTTCCTCATTGTTGCTAGAGTAATAGGCTCTGTCATAACCAGAGGCCCATATATGCACTGTAAGAAAAGTATTTCCTGTTGTAAGATATGTCATCACCCTCTCTGCTCTGAGGGAATGGGAGGAGAATCAAAAGGTATATAAAGAGACATTTGCCATTACTTTGGCGCTGACTTCTTGAATTCTGAATTCATTTAGACAACCATTTGACTTCGGGTAAATTGACACCTGACTCAAATTACTTAAAAGATTCTAACTTGTTGGATCTGAGAAGTGACTCTCCGATATACCGTTTAACTATCGAACAGCTGTTTTGTCGCTTTGCGCCAGGTACGTGGGTGCTGATGCAAATATATCCAGAGAGTTCTCTGTAGGCTCTCGATTGAGCTCAGCATCTCGACCTCGTTGCGAGCCACTGACACTGCGGTAGTTCAACGGGGTTGAGAGGCACTCTAGTCCTTAAGGTTATCCCTTGCTTTCTCTTATGGATGTCTGAATTGACCCTGTGGTTTTGCGCCAGGTACGTGGATGCTGATGCAAATATATCCAGAAGAGTTCTCTGTAGCCTCTCGATTGAGCTCAGTATCGCGACCTCGTTGCGGACACAGACTTTTTGGTATTCCATTTGGGGCAGGGAATCACCAGCGGGTTCTCCCATCCGAGCCAAACTTGAATCTCTCGATTTAGTAAAGCACCGACTCCAATTCAACCTCTCAGCCAGTAGAGGGGAGTCGCTACCTATCTAAATTCTTAACAGAACTCTGACCGAGTGAAACTCTGCTCCTGATCTCGTGGGTCTCCTCGTCATCTCTCAAATGTAATTAAATAACTATTCTAAGTATTTAAATATAGAGATAAGTGTTATCATTGTACCAGGCATTTTATAAGAGCATTAAGTCATTTGCATGTTTTTGATTAACGCTGTGTGTGACCGAGTAACAAATTGTGTATTTTGAAGTGTGTTTGATTGTAAAAGACAAAAAACAGAGTGTTTTCAAAAATAAACGGTAGTCTTATTTTGTCTCGAGTAAAACGCCCTCCCAAGACAGTTAACGGCACGGGAGATAACAACTCTGACACTCCCCGCTACCGGGACACTGGAAACGGGGATCAATGGTCTATGACAGAATGAGTTACCATTAAAAGACAAGGAGGAAGGTGTGTCCAGTAGTGATTCATTTAATTGTCTTATCGATCTATCTAAGTTTTATTTTCCAAGCGATACATAGCCGACGGGCAGAGTAGTGAGACTAAGTTGACTAAAGGTCTTCACACTTTAAACTAGATACATCACAGAGGGGAAACACTCAACCACAGGGAAATCATATAGAGACTGGTAGGACTAGTGCTTAATAACAACTCAAGGACCAATTAGTGGTGAAGCAAAGAGTCTAGAGGATAAAGGTGAGGTTCACACATCCCATTTAGAGCTAGACCGTTGAGAGTGACAAGGCAAAAGACCTCTCTACGCGGACAACTCTTCGATATAGAAAGAGAGGCAGGGCTACGCGAGCGGTCCAGGTTATACCGAGATAACCTGAAGTATCTATAGTGCCCTGTCCAATCCATCCCTGGACGCTAACCACCTCTAGCACCCCGCTGCCGGCCAATGGGCGGGGCTGAAGGTTTCTTATCACGACAGATCTATACTCGCTTTATCATCTAGACTCCCTTTATCATCTTTGATCTAGACTCCCTTTATCATCTATGATCTTGACTCCCTTTATCATCTATGATCTAGACTCCCTTTATCATCCAGACTCCATTTATCATCTAGACTCCCTTTATCATCTAGACTCCCTTTATCATCTAGACTCCCTTTATCATCTATGATCTAGACTCCCTTTATCATCTAGACTCCCTTTATCATCTATGATCTAGACCCTTTATCATCTAGACTCCCTTTATCATCCAGACTCCATTTATCATCTAGACTCCATTTATCATCTAGACTCCATTTATCATCTAGACTCCCTTTATCATCTAGATTCCCTTTATCATCTAGACTCCCTTTATCATCTAGACTCCCTTTATCATCTAGACTCCCTTTATCATCTAGATTCCCTTTATCATCTAGATTCCCTTTATCATCTAGACTCCCTTTATCATCTAGACTCCCTTTATCATCTAGACTCCCTTTATAATCTTTGATCTAGACTCCCTTTATCATCTAGACTCCATTTATCATCTAGATTCCCTTTATCATCTAGACTCCCTTTATCATCTAGACTCCCTTTATCACCTAGATTCCCTTTATCATCTAGACTCCCTTTATCATCTAGACTCCATTTATCATCTAGACTCCATTTATCATCTAGACTCCCTTTATAATCTTTGATCTAGACTCCATTTATCATCTAGACTCCCTTTATAATCTTTGATCTAGACTCCCTTTATCATCTAGACTCCCTTTATCATCTAGACTCCCTTTATCATCTAGACTCCATTTATCATCTAGATTCCCTTTATCATCTAGACTCCCTTTATCATCTAGACTCCATTTATCATCTAGACTCCCTTTATAATCTTTGATCTAGACTCCCTTTATCATCTAGACTCCATTTATCATCTAGACTCCCTTTATCATCTAGACTCCATTTATCATCTAGACTCCCTTTATAATCTTTGATCTAGACTCCCTTTATCATCTAGACTCCCTTTATCATCTAGACTCCCTTTATCATCTAGACTCCCTTTATCATCTAGACTCCATTTATCATCTAGACTCCCTTTATCATCTAGACTCCCTTTATCATCTATGATCTAGACTCCCTTTATCATCTAGACTCCCTTGATTATCTAGACTCCCTTTATCATCTAGACTCCCTTTATCATCTAGACTCCCTTTATCATCTATGATCTAGACTCCCTTTATCATCTAGACTCCCTTGATTATCTAGACTCCATTTATCATCTAGACTCCCTTTATCATCTAGACTCCCTTTATCATCTAGATTCCCTTTATCATCTAGACTCCCTTTATAATCTTTGATCTAGACTCCCTTTATAATATTTGATCTAGACTCCCTTTATCATCTAGACTCCATTTATCATCTAGACTCCATTTATCATCTAGACTCCCTTTATAATCTTTGATCTAGACTCCCTTTATCATCTAGACTCCCTTTATCATCTAGACTCCCTTTATCATCTAGACTCCCTTTATAATCTTTGATCTAGACTCCCTTTATCATCTAGACTCCCTTTATCATCTAGACTCCCTTTATCATCTAGACTCCCTTTATCATCTAGACTCCCTTTATCATCTATACTCCATTTATCATCTAGATTCCCTTTATCATCTAGACTCCCTTTATAATCTTTGATCTAGACTCCCTTTATAATCTTTGATCTAGACTCCCTTTATCATCTAGACTCCATTTATCATCTAGACTCCCTTTATCATCTAGACTCCCTTTATCATCTAGACTCCCTTTATCATCTAGACTCCCTTTATCATCTAGACTCCATTTATTATCTAGACTCCCTTTATCATCTAGACTCCCTTTATCATCTAGACTCCCTTTATCATCTATGATCTAGACTCCCTTTATCATCTAGACTCCCTTGATTATCTAGACTCCATTTATCATCTAGACTCCCTTTATCATCTACACTCCCTTTATTATCTAGATTCCCTTTATCATCTAGACTCCCTTTATAATCTTTGATCTAGACTCCCTTTATAATCTTTGATCTAGACTCCCTTTATCATCTAGACTCCATTTATCATCTAGACTCCATTTATCATCTAGACTCCCTTTATAATCTTTGATCTAGACTCCCTTTATCATCTAGACTCCCTTTATCATCTAGACTCCCTTTATCATCTAGACTCCCTTTATAATCTTTGATCTAGACTCCCTTTATCATCTAGACTCCCTTTATCATCTAGACTCCCTTTATCATCTAGACTCCCTTTATCATCTAGACTCCCTTTATCATCTAGACTCCATTTATCATCTAGATTTCCTTTATCATCTAGACTCCCTTTATAATCTTTGATCTAGACTCCCTTTAAAATCTTTGATCTAGACTCCCTTTATCATCTAGACTCCCTTTATCATCCAGACTCCATTTATCATCTAGACTCCCTTTATAATCTTTGATCTAGACTCCCTTTATCATCTAGACTCCCTTTATCATCTAGACTCCCTTTATCATCTAGACTCCCTTTATAATCTTTGATCTAGACTCCCTTTATCATCTAGACTCCCTTTATCATCTAGACTCCCTTTATCATCTAGACTCCCTTTATCATCTAGACTCCCTTTATCATCTAGACTCCATTTATCATCTAGATTCCCTTTGTCATCTAGACTCCCTTTATAATCTTTGATCTAGACTCCCTTTATAATATTTGATCTAGACTCCCTTTATCATCTAGACTCCATTTATCATCTAGACTCCATTTATCATCTAGACTCCCTTTATAATCTTTGATCTAGACTCCCTTTATCATCTAGACTCCCTTTATCATCCAGACTCCATTTATCATCTAGTCTCCCTTTATCATCTAGACTCCCTTTATCATCTAGACTCCCTTTATCATCTAGACTCCCTTTATCATCTAGACTCCATTTATCATCTAGATTCCCTTTATCATCTAGACTCCCTTTATCATCTAGACTCCCTTTATCATCTAGACTCCCTTTATCATCTAGACTCCATTTATCATCTAGATTCCCTTTATCATCTAGACTCCCTTTATCATCTAGACTCCCTTGATTATCTAGACTCCCTTTATCATCTAGACTCCCTTTATCATCTAGACTCCCTTTATCATCTATGATCTAGACTCCCTTTATCATCTAGACTCCCTTGATTATCTAGACTCCATTTATCATCTAGACTCCCTTTATCATCTACACTCCCTTTATTATCTAGATTCCCTTTATCATCTAGACTCCTTTTATAATCTTTGATCTAGACTCCCTTTATAATCTTTGATCTAGACTCCCTTTATCATCTAGACTCCATTTATCATCTAGACTCCATTTATCATCTAGACTCCCTTTATAATCTTTGATCTAGACTCCCTTTATCATCTAGACTCCCTTTATCATCTAGACTCCCTTTATCATCTAGACTCCCTTTATAATCTTTGATCTAGACTCCCTTTATCATCTAGACTCCCTTTATCATCTAGACTCCATTTATCATCTAGATTCCCTTTATCATCTAGACTCCCTTTATCATCTAGACTCCATTTATCATCTAGACTCCCTTTATAATCTTTGATCTAGACTCCCTTTCATCTCATCTAGACTCCATTTATCATCTAGACTCCCTTTATCATCTAGACTCCCTTTATCATCTAGACTCCCTTTATCATCTAGACTCCATTTATCATCTAGACTCCCTTTATCATCTAGACTCCCTTTATCATCTATGATCTAGACTCCCTTTATCATCTAGACTCCCTTGATTATCTAGACTCCCTTTATCATCTAGACTCCCTTTATCATCTAGACTCCCTTTATCATCTATGATCTAGACTCCCTTTATCATCTAGACTCCCTTGATTATCTAGACTCCATTTATCATCTAGACTCCCTTTATCATCTAGACTCCCTTTATCATCTAGATTCCCTTTATCATCTAGACTCCCTTTATAATCTTTGATCTAGACTCCCTTTATAATATTTGATCTAGACTCCCTTTATCATCTAGACTCCATTTATCATCTAGACTCCATTTATCATCTAGACTCCCTTTATAATCTTTGATCTAGACTCCCTTTATCATCTAGACTCCCTTTATCATCTAGACTCCCTTTATCATCTAGACTCCCTTTATAATCTTTGATCTAGACTCCCTTTATCATCTAGACTCCCTTTATCATCTAGACTCCCTTTATCATCTAGACTCCCTTTATCATCTAGACTCCCTTTATCATCTAGACTCCATTTATCATCTAGATTCCCTTTATCATCTAGACTCCCTTTATAATCTTTGATCTAGACTCCCTTTATAATCTTTGATCTAGACTCCCTTTATCATCTAGACTCCATTTATCATCTAGACTCCATTTATCATCTAGACTCCCTTTATAATCTTTGATCTAGACTCCCTTTATCATCTAGACTCCCTTTATCATCCAGACTCCATTTATCATCTAGACTCCCTTTATCATCTAGACTCCCTTTATCATCTAGACTCCCTTTATCATCTAGACTCCCTTTATCATCTAGACTCCATTTATCATCTAGATTCCCTTTATCATCTAGACTCCCTTTATCATCTAGACTCCCTTGATTATCTAGACTCCCTTTATCATCTAGACTCCCTTTATCATCTAGACTCCCTTTATCATCTATGATCTAGACTCCCTTTATCATCTAGACTCCCTTGATTATCTAGACTCCATTTATCATCTAGACTCCCTTTATCATCTACACTCCCTTTATTATCTAGATTCCCTTTATCATCTAGACTCCCTTTATAATCTTTGATCTAGACTCCCTTTATAATCTTTGATCTAGACTCCCTTTATCATCTAGACTCCATTTATCATCTAGACTCCATTTATCATCTAGACTCCCTTTATAATCTTTGATCTAGACTCCCTTTATCATCTAGACTCCCTTTATCATCTAGACTCCCTTTATCATCTAGACTCCCTTTATAATCTTTGATCTAGACTCCCTTTATCATCTAGACTCCCTTTATCATCTAGACTCCCTTTATCATCTAGACTCCCTTTATCATCTAGACTCCCTTTATCATCTAGACTCCCTTTATCATCTAGACTCCATTTATCATCTAGATTTCCTTTATCATCTAGACTCCCTTTATAATCTTTGATCTAGACTCCCTTTAAAATCTTTGATCTAGACTCCCTTTATCATCTAGACTCCCTTTATCATCCAGACTCCATTTATCATCTAGACTCCCTTTATCATCTAGACTCCCTTTATCATCTAGACTCCCTTTATCATCTAGACTCCCTTTATCATCTAGACTCCATTTATCATCTAGATTCCCTTTATCATCTAGACTCCCTTTATCATCTAGACTCCATTTATCATCTAGACTCCCTTTATCATCTAGACTCCATTTATCATCTAGACTCCCTTTATCATCTAGACTCCCTTTATCATCCAGACTCCATTTATCATCTAGACTCCCTTTATCATCTAGACTCCCTTTATCATCTAGACTCCCTTTATCATCTAGACTCCCTTTATCATCTAGACTCCATTTATCATCTAGATTCCCTTTATCATCTAGACTCCCTTTATCATCTAGACTCCATTTAGCATCTAGACACCATTTATCATCTAGACTCCCTTTATCATCTATGATCTAGACTCCCTTTATCATCTATGATCTAGACTCCCTTTATCATCTATGATCTAGACTCCCTTTATCATCTATGATCTAGACTCCCTTTATCATCTATGATCTAGACTCATTTTATCATCTATGATCTAGACTCCCTTTATCATCTATGATCTAGACTCCATTTATCATCTAGACTCCCTTTATCATCTAGACTCCCTTTATCATCTAGCCACCTCTACACTCTAACCACTAGGCTACTCTGCCGCCTCTACACTCTAACCACTAGGATACCCTGCCGCCTCTACACTCTAACCACTAGGCTACCCTGCCTCCTCTACACTCTAACCACTAGGCTACCCTGCCAGCTCTACGCTCTAACCACTAGGCTACCCTGCCAGCTCTACGCTCTAACCACTAGGATACCCTGCCGCCTCTACACTCTAACCACTAGGCTACCCTGCCTCCTCTACACTCTAACCACTAGGCTACCCTGCCAGCTCTACGCTCTAACCACTAGGCTACCCTGCCACCTCTACACTCTAACCACTAGGCTACCCTGCCTCCTCTACACTCTAACCACTAGACTACCCTGCCGCCTCTACACTCTAACCACTAGGCTGCCCTGCCCCCTCCACACTCTAACCACTAGGCTACCCTGCCTCCTCTACACTCTAACCACTAGGCTACCCTGCCGCCTCTACACTCTAACCACTAGGCTACCCTGCCGCCTCTACACTCTAACCACTAGGCTACCCTGCGGTCTCTACACTCTAACCACTAGGCTACCCTGCCGCCTCTACACTCTAACCACTAGGCTACCCTGCCGCCTCTACGCTCTAACCACTAGGCTACCCTGCCGCCTCTACACTCTAACCACTAGGCTACCCTGCCGCCCCTACGCTCTAACCACTAGGCTACCCTGCCTCCTCTACACTCTAACCACTAGGCTACCCTGCCTCCTCTACACTCTAACCACTAGGCTACCCTGCCGCCTCTACACTCTAACCACTAGGCTACCCTGCCGCCTCTACACTCTAACCACTAGGCTACCCTGCCGCCTCTACACTCTAACCACTAGGCTACCCTGCCGCCTCTACACTCTAACCACTAGGCTACCCTGCCGCCTCTACACTCTAACCACTAGGCTACCCTGCCGCCTCTACGCCTCTACCTTGGCAACAAGCCTTGCCGTGCCTCAACATAATATAACGTACTGACACCTGAGCTTCTGATCCTGGCGTTACCTTGGCAACGCTCAGGAAGCGCTCCAGTCATGTATTTAAAGCTTTTCAGTGCTGGTGTTGTTTTTACGGCTTGTTTTTACGTTGCAGTATGGCTGGGCAGGTACTGCAACGTGAAGGGTCCCCTGATCCAGGTAAAAGACCTCGATGGGATCTGGACAGGGGCCTGGAGGGTCACTGTCCAGCAAAGGGAGGACCCTGGGGGCTATGGTGGGTTAAAAGCCATCCCATCCACCATAGTCCTCGGAGAGAACAGGGGCCATGTTCACTACCAGGACCAGCCCAAGCTGTGCCGTAAGTGTGGTGAACATGGCCACCTTGCAGACGCCTGTCAGAAGGTCGTCTGCATGAAGTGCCGGGAGGTGGGCCACCGCTACGAGGAGTGGCGAGCGGTCCCACCTCATCCGCGACTGCCCCTCCTCCTGGGCCAACAGGGCCAAGGCTGGAAGGAGGGAGTGGGCGGCCGCGGACCGGGCTTTCGAGCGCCAGAGGGCTGGAACGGCAGTTGCCGAGGTGGTAGTGGAGGAGCCGGTGGTGGAGGAGGAGGCAGTAGTGGAGCCGGTAGTGGTGGTAGAGGAGACAGTGGTGGAGCCGGTGGTGGTGGCTGTAGTGGAGGGCGCGGAAGGTGCAGTGGTGGAAGAAGTGGGAGGAGAGGACAAAACCCTCCCCACCCCAACCCCCCTGCCCCAGACTAATGTGACCCCTGAAGGAGAAAGGGCAGAGAAAGACGGGTCCGGAGAGATGTTCAGCGAAAGCTCCCCAAGTGGGTCAGACATCATAGGGTCGGTGTCGGAAAGCACCATGGAGACTGTGTCAGAAGGTACGGGAGAGGAGGGGGAGATTCTGAAGGACCACCTCCCCCTACGTAAAAGAAACGCTGAGGAGCTCTCTGACCCCGAACAGGGTGAGGAGAAAAAGGGAAAGGTGGAGTGGGAGAGCTCCCAGGGGGAGGAGGAACCCAGAACCTTCCCCTCCAACTCCCCCAATCAAGTCTCCTTTTTAAGTCCTATTTTAACCTCCTCTCCCTTCCAAACTCCTTTACCCCGGAGGGAGAGAGAGAAAGTCCCTGAAGACTAACCCCCTTTTAACTTTTCAATGGCTTTTCTTCTAGCACTGTTTTTACTCACCCCTTTTATGGCTTTTAAAATCACCACTATAAACGTGAGGAGCGTAAAGACAGCAACAAGAGCACAGTCAGTTTTATCCTTTTTAGAAAGGTTTAACTCTGATGTGTTTTTACTACAGGAGTGTGGTCTACCCTTTTTATCCTCTTACAGGAAATGGGAGGATAAGTGGCGGCACGGGCCCTCCATTTGGAGTGGTTCCAATTTTAACAAGAACGACGGTGTTGCCATTTTAATCAAGACCCCACAGGTGGTGGTGAAGGGGAGCACGGTGGTGGTAGGTGGGCGTGCTCTTTTAGCCAACTGTACTTTTATGGGGAGGGATTTTAACGTGTTAAACGTGTATGGTTTTAACGATAAACATGACCGGTGTGCACTTTTAGAGGACCTGCAGTCCCACATGCTAGGGAGGGATCCTCTAGTGGTGGGTGGGGATTTTAATTGTGTTTTAAGCAGAGCAGACAGGAGAGGGGCAGGAGGGGATTTTAAGGTAGACAGGTCAAGTGTTTTATTGCAAGGGCTGTGCAGGGATTTTAAACTGACTGACTGTTTTAAAACCCTGCATCCAAGAGAGGAGGGCTTCACCTGGACCAGTGGTGATGGCACCAGAGCCTCTCGCATTGATTATCTGTTTACCCGGGACTGTCCCCCAACTGATGCTAGAATAACCCCTGCTTTCTTCTCAGACCACGTAATGCTGACGTGCACCCTTTCACTATCTTCGGGTGTGACTGTGGGAAGAGGGCCCTGGAAACTGAACTGCTCCCTTCTAGAAGATGATAGAGTAGTTAGTCAGTACAGAGAGCAGTTCAGCCAGTGGCAGACGCTACAGGACTTCTTTGACACGCGAGCACAGTGGTGGGAAATGGTGAAGGGAAGGACAAGGACCTTCTTTAGAGAGATAGGAAAGGAAAAAAGCAGATAAAAAGATAGACGCATGGTGGGACTGCAAAAGCGACTGGAAAGGTATTTTAACCTATTCCAACAGGGCCTTGATTTTAACCAAGAAATTAAAGAAGTAAAGAAGGAAATGGCACTTTTAGCAGAACAGAGAAGCAAGGGGGTTATTTTAAGAAGCAAGGAAAGGGAATTAGAAGAAGGGGAGAAGTGCACTAGGTACTTTTTTAAGAAAATAGTTAGTAAGGGTAGGATTATGACAGGATTGAGAAACAAGGACAGGGTTTTAAAAACAGATACAGAGGGAATAAAGGAAGTGGTCGAGGACTTTTATGGGGAACTGTTTGGGGTAAAAGATGTGTGCGAGGGAACAATGGGGGACCTTTTAACATACATCGACAAGACCTTACCCAATACAGACAACCTGAAAAAAGACCTGACGAGGACAGAAATCGACCAAGGACTGAAACGTTTTAAGAGGGGTAAATCACCGGGGGAGGACGGCCTCCCTTTGGAGTTTTATCTGACCTTTTGGGATGTTTTAGCCGACGAACTTCTGACTGTTTTTACTGACTTCGAACACCTCGACAGACTACCCGACAGTTTTAGAGTGGGGATCGTGACTCTTTTACACAAGAAAAACGACAGGACGGACCTGAAAAACTGGAGACCGATTACCCTTTTAAACTTTGATTGTAAACTTTTTACCAAGGTTTTAACACTCAGAATGTCTTCTGTTTTAGGGGAGGTGATCCACCCGGACCAAACCTGTGCCGTGCCCGGAAGGAAGATCACGGACAGCCTGATACTGATCCGAGATGCCATCTGTTATGCGAGAGACAGAAACATGCGGCTTGTAGTCCTAAATTTAGATTTTGAAAAAGCCTTTGATCGGGTCTCGCACCAGTACCTCTTTAAGGTACTGCAAAAAATGGGTTTCCCGGACAGGTTCTTAGCTTGGGTGGGACTGCTGTACGGGGACATCACCAGCAAAATCCTTGTAAATGGGCATCTGTCAAAAGCAGTGGGAGTACACTGCGGCGTCCGTCAGGGCTGTCCGTTATCTCCCCTTCTGTTCGTGGCCTGTATTGAACCACTGGCACAGGTCTTGAGAAGGGACCAAGGGATCAGTGGGGTGGGTATCCCGGGGAGTGGGGGGATGACCGCCAAGTGCGTCTTTTACATGGACGACGTCAACATTTTATGTACCGACCTTTTATCCGTCGACAGGACTCTGGACAGGACTGACTGGTACGGACGAGCCTCTGGGGCGAGACTGAACAGAGACAAGACAGAGGCCCAATTCTTCGGACCGTGGGCAGACCCAGACTTGACCAGACTACCTCTGACAGTTAAACTGACGGACATAAGGGTACTGGGGGTAAAGTTTGACCGGGGGGGAGGAGGGAGCGGTAACTGGAGCGGAATCCTGGGGACGGTAAGACAGAGACTGGGTTTTTGGGGACTACGACAGCTGACTTTTGAGGGCAAGGTTTTAATCATTAAAGCTGTGATTTTACCTGTGCTTTTATTAATCAGTTCTGTTTTTATCCCCACTCGAAGGAGCATTTTAGACCTGGAGCGGACGCTTTTTTACTTCCTGTGGGGAGGCAAGTGGGAGAGGCTGAGGAGGGAGGTGGTCAAGAGGCCCAGGTCCAAGGGGGGGAAAGGCTTGCCTGACCTCTACTTGTTCCTGGGCAGCCGCTACACAGCGTTACATCTGACTCTTGCCACCTCCCCGGTCAACAACAAGACCCAGGCCCTCGCACGGTTCTGGCTGGGATCTTACCTCAGGACTCTGAGGCTGATCCCAGTCGACCTGCGAGCCCCAGTCTCTTTCCTGCTACCCCCGCACTACGTCCAGCTCCAGAAGTTTTTAAGACATTTTAAACTGGAAAAAGAAACAGTCACGGTTTTAACAAAACACCGCTCTCTTCTCTCTCTTGTGCAGGATCGGGAACCAGTGTGTCCAGTGCGCGGGCTCGCTATAGGTGAGCCCACAACGGTTTGGCGCAACGTGGCCCATCCTGCTCTCCTGAATCGGCATCGGGACCTGTCCTGGATGGTCGCCCACGAGATCCTCCCGGTCAGGGCCGTTATGCACTCACGGGGCATGGCGAGGACATCCGCGTGCCCCCGACCAGGCTGCGGCCAAGAAGAGTCGGTGAGGCACATGCTCTGGGAGTGCAGAGCCGCCAGGGACCTGTGGAAGGAAGCAGGCCCCCTGATCACCTCGTGTCTGCCAGCAGGGGAGGACCTAACACCTCAGCTCGTGCTGTATGGGGTGGGCCGAAGGCCCATTCCATCGAAGGCCTTCACCAAGCTCTGGCCCACCCTCACGTGCCTGAAGGAAGCACTGTGGTCCTCCCGTAACCTGCTGGTAGCGAAAAACGTAGAGACCACCCCCCAGGCAGTGGCCATGGTAGCCACGGAAGCCCTGGGGTGGTACGGAAGGAAGGGGGCCTCGACCCCAGGCGAAGGGTCCCCCACAACACCCTAGGTCCCGGCGGCCACGGCCTGACAGCGCTGCGGCGCCTAGGGCGATGCGCCTAGGGGAGAGATCTCCTCTGGGCCCCGAAGGACGGGACGATGATCTATTCAGAAAGAGCAGGATGAGGTGAGCTTGATAAAGACTCACCCCCCTCCTGTACAAGGGACTGAAGACAGCCTTTTAACAAAGTGATTTTTT